>NW_027140283.1:0-29561 GCF_036365525.1 Heterodontus francisci
ATCGAGGTCCATGTTTCCCTGTATTGGAAACCAATCCAAATCCAAATAATTTATAAATCATCCTCTGCATAGAAACAGCAAAATAGAAAATGGGTATAAAAGTTGAATCTTATGTACACGATTATCTATCCATACTTTACACAAATTATCTATCAAAAAGCAATTAGAATTACCACAGCAACACAAAAGCAAAATACTGCAGATGTTGGAAATCTGAAATAAAACAGAAAATGTTGGAAATACTGAGCAGGGCTAGCAGCATCTGTGGAGAGAGCAAGAGAGTTATGTTTCAGGTCTGTGTACTTTCATCACAATAATTACTACAGGACCTCTTCAAGAAGTTGGCTGAACACTCAAAAATTAACAGCTCTTCTTGCAAACGCTAATCGATTGTTGGTCTTTATCTCTTGGATTTTGGAATGTAAACGATGAAGGATGTGATGTTTCTGTTGTATCTGTTGTCACGTTTGGGCACGGCACTTCACAAAACCATTGGCTTTGGAGGTTGTTCAGGACAGTGTCACTAGAATGGCAACAATGCTTAAAGCGTTACATTATGAAGACAAGTTGCATAAACTTTGTTTGTAGTAGATTTGGTTTAGAAGGATTACAGCTTATTTAGTTGATGTGTTTAAAATGGTTCAGGGGTTTGATAGATGAGCTATAGAAGATCTGGAGAACAAATGCAAAACAAGCCCATATAGGAGCTGCTTTTCTTTATGCGGATGTGGACATCTCTGGCAGAGGTGGCAGTTATTGCTCAACTCTATTTGCCCTTGAAACCGGTGTCAGGACTGTCCTCTTTAACTGCAATTGCCTGCATGGGGAATGTTCTTCTGCAATGCAGTAAAGTAGAGTTAAGGCAAAGTGTGCAAGCATAGACTGTACCTTTATCTGCATCTGTTGTAAGCAGAGTGGGAAGTTTGGAATTTGGTAATTAGTGGCTAAGACTGAAATCTAGCCTTAACATTTAGCAATTGGCTTGGAATTAAAAACCAAACTGCAAGGCAGTTCATTGTTCGCAGTTAACAGGGCAAGTCAGGTTAGCAGTAAGCTGTCAATCAGCTGTGATTGTGCGAACTCGGGTAATTACTGTCAGCTGGAAACTGTCTAGACTGTTGCATCTCGAATGTGCCTCAAAAAGCATACAATATTGGACGTCATTGCAAGAGGATTTGAGTAAAGGAGCAAGATGTTACTGCACCTATACAGGGCTTTGGTGAGACCACACCTGGAGTATTGCGTGCAGTTTTGGTCTCCTTATCTGAGGAAGGATGCCCTTGCCATGAAGAGTGTGCAAAGTAGATTTACAAGGCTAATTCCTGGGATGGCAGGATTCACGTATGAAGAGAGATCGGTTCGACTCGGACTATATTCACGAGAGTTTAGAAGAATGAGAGAGGATCTCAGAGAAACCTATATAACTCGAACAGTACTAGACAGGCTAGATGGAGGGAGGACGTTCCCGCTGGCTGGAGAGTCCAAAACCACGGGTCACAGTCTCCGGATATGGGGTATGCCATTTAGAACCGAGATGAGGAGAAATGTCTTCACTCAGAAGGTGGTGAACCTGCGGAATTCTCTACCACAGAAGGCAGTGGAGGGCAGATCTCTAAATATATTCAAGAAGGAGATAGATATCTTTCTTAATGCCAAAGGAATCAAGCGATATGGGGAAAAACGGGAACAGAGTACTGAATTAGATGATAGGCCATGACTTTTTTTGAATGGCGGAGCAGGCTCCAAAGGGCTGTCTGGCCTACGCCTACTCCTATTTTCTATGTTTCTATTTTTAGACTTCTAGTGAGGCAGAGTGTAACCAATGATTGCAATGTTAACTGATTACATTATGAAAACAGTGGGAAGTGAGAGTTTGCTAAGAGTAAGAATTCGGTGCAGAGGGGAACAGGAGGTATTTTTTATTCTTTCACAGGGGATGGGAATTTCGGCTAGGACAGCATTTATTACCAATCCCGAACTGCCCTTGCAAAGATGGTGGTGATCCGCCTTCTTGTACCACTGTAGTGCATGCGCTTTCAGTGCACTCACATTGCTGTCAGGAAGGGAGTTCCAGGATTTGACACAGCGACAGTGAAGGACCAGTTATATTGTTCCAAATCAGGATGGTGTGTGCTTCGGAGGAGAACATGCAGATGGTGTTCCCATGCATCTGCTGTCCTCGTCCTTCTAGGTAGGACAGGGTGATCGTTCGGATGGTGTTCTGTTTTGTCTGTTAAACTGGAGTCAGTGACTAGAGCCACCGGTTTAAAAGACTGGTGAGCCTAACAGCAGTTGTCAGGGAATTACTAGAGTGTACATTTAAAGATGGAGTGTCTGATCACCTTGAAAAGTTACAGCTAATCAGAGAGCGCCAGCGTGGATTTGTAAAATGTAGATCATGCTTGATGAACCTGATCAAATATTTTGTGAAGGTAACTAAAGTAGAGGACAGGGGAACCTCAATGGATGTTATTCAGATGAACTTCCAGAAAGCACTCAACAAAATCCCTCGGAACTGATTGTTGGCTAAAGGTGAAGCTCATAGAATTTAGGGAAAATTACTGACCTACTTAGGACGTTAGTTTAGTGGCAGGAGATGGACAGCAGGGATAATGGGCAGATCATCTAACTGGCAGGCTGTGATGGCGCCGTCCCGCAGGAACCTCAACTGTTCACCATATTTATTAATGATTTAGATGACTGGATAGAAAGCCACATACAATTGACATATTCAATATTGCCATTGTAAGAAACCATCAGCCATATTGCAATCATGTATATTTTAAGCATAACTTTACAAAAAAAAAATGATTCAATGACTGTGTAAAACTATTTCAATATTGGTGAGTGTGAGGTCTCCAGTTTGGAATTAAAAAGATTTCAGTGCTTTCTAAATGGTGAAAAGCCGGACGCAGCACAGGGTAAAGAGACTTCAGTGTCATGGGCAATTGCAGGAGCGAAAATCAAAACAGCCAATGGAATGCTGTGCTTTATATCTAGTGGAATGGAATACAAGGGGCTAGAAATGATGCTGCAGCTAAAAAAGAAACTGGTCAGCCCCCATCTGGTGCAATGTTCAGCTATGGGCAATATGCATTGGGAAGGATATGTTGACCAGGGAGAGTGTGCAGCAGAACAGATACTAGAATGATTCCTTGGCTTCAAAAGTTTCTGTTTTTTATTCATTCATCAGATGTGGGTGTCGCAGGCAAGGCCAGCATTCGTTGTTCATGCCTCGTTGCCTTTCACAACAGGGTGATTTGTTAGGCTATGTAAGAGGACAGTTAAGAGTCAACAACATTGCTGTGGGTCTCTCGTCACACTTCGGCCAGACCAGGTAACAATGGCAGATTTCATCCCCGAAGGATATGACTGAACAACATTTTTTTTTAATAACAATCGACAATGGTTTCATGGTCACCATTACTGAGACTAGTTTTCAATTCCAGATTTATTAACTGAATTTAAATTCCACATGCTGCGATGGTGGGAATTGAACCAGCGTCCCATGAATTAGCCTGGGACTCTGGATTGCTAGTCCAGTAACATGAGCACCACGCCACTGCCTCCCCTCATTATGATGAAGGATTACACAAACTGTGGCTGGGTTCCCTGAAATTTGGAAGAGTCATGTCCTTTCACATTCCCAGCCTATGTCTTCCAGCTGCTGGAAAGTCTTTGGGAATTCTGCAGGTGAGCTTATTGCCACAGAATGCAGATCATCTGACCTGCTCCCTTCGCCACTACATTATTGTGAATGGTCTCGTTCAGTTTCTTGTCAATGACAACACCTAGTAGGATTTGATGGTGGTAGTGAATTCACTGATATTAATAGCTAGGGGAGATGTTATTGTCTCTCTTGTTGAAAATAGTGATTACCTGACACGGAGGTGGTGAGTATGTTCCTTTCTACCCATCAGCCCAAGTCTAAATAATGTCCTGATCTTGATGTAAGTGGGCATGAACTATTTCTTAATCCGAGGAATTGTGAATGGAACTAAAGACCATGCAATCATCAGCAAAAAGCCGAACTTCTGATATTTTGATGGTGGGAAGGTAACTGACCAAGCACCAGAAGATAGTTGGGCCTCAGAGAACAATTCGGAAACACATTTTTCTATAATAACAGTGGAAATCTGGAACATTCCTTAACAACTTCCAGAGTAAAGAGCTGTGGATGTTACATCTAATCTAAGTTTTCAAGACTAATATTGTTAGAATTTTGTTATCTCGGTGGATCAAGGAATCTAGTTCAAAGGCAGGTAAAGAGACTTTGAAGAACATATCAGGTATGATCTAACTGAATGATGGAACAGGCTGGTGCAACTGAAAGCTCTGTACTGATCATGTGGATATGTGTCCGATCCTGTCATATTTAGCGAGTAAAATGCACACATTCTATAAAATAACTTTGTAATCTTTCACTTCTGGCCTGATTGCACTGAGCAGTGCTAGACTACAGCCGTTCTTTTATACCCTGCCGTTCAGTAAGTGTTAACGTGGGTTCAGTGGAACAGTGGTTAGCATCGCAGCTCCAGTGACCTGGGTTCAGTTCTGGGTGCTGTCTGTGCGGAGTTTGCACGTTCTCCCTGTGAATGCGTGGAATTCTGCCTCGTGCTCTGGTTTCATCCCACAGCGAAAGACTTGCAGGTCGAAAGTAAGTTGACCATTGTAAATTACCCCTACTGTGGGTAGGTGCTAGGAGAATGGTAGGTGATGTAGGAGTAGGATAAATGGGTGGTTGTTGGTCGGCAGAGACTCGGTGGGCCGAAGGACCTGTTTTAATGTATTTATGATAAGAATAATGACGTGGTCAGGGAGGGTCAGAAGGCTATTGTAATGTCGGATCATTCGTGGTGTTAAAATTAAAGTATCGAAATAGGCCAGTGCATATTCATTTAGTCAACTCCCAACTGTTGCAGCCAATATTCAATTCTAAATATACATTCGGTGCAGTGGGAAACAAACTTGCGAAAATTCTGCTTCTTGCAGAATAAATGTTAAGATTTAGAACCATCTTGTTTACCAGTAATTGCGGGTATTTTGTATCACGTTACACCAAACCGATAGCAGTGACAGTGAACTATAATGACTAGTTTAGATATGAACATTTCAGACAGAAACATGGGAATGCCACCTTCCTTTGTTTTCCAAATATTAAGCAGGAAGTTGTCTGCTTTTCAGTAAGTCTGTACTCACCGGAACAGATGACACTGGCATCCTTCCTGTGGCTGCACTCCTGGGTTCTTTGAAAAAGGCGGCAGTCCAATAAACTGGACTCGTTTCCAGTGCATTCAAATATATCAGTCCGTAAGAGCCCAGTGCCCTCTCCAAAATGGGCATATCTTGGCACAGACAAGGCGACTCCACACTGAAGCTGACGACAGACCACATTGGCGTCTTTCAAATCCCAGTCAAGGTCACACACTGTTCCCCAGGTTTCACCGTACTGGATCTCCAGTCTGCCTGAGCATGGGGAGTCTCCGGATATTAGTCTAGGATATCTGTGATCTGAATAAGCATATTATATCATAATTAGCATAATACGTTAATAATCACAATAATGCATATATTTATATTTCAATACGCATCTGATTAATCACAGATCTGGCACTAGTCGTTCTCAGATTCTGTTCAAAACTGATGATGCTGGATTTCCTGCATCACTACTGCTTATAATGTGACAGGACGATAATGTTTAAAATGTTCCTTTATTTATTTACAACTTACCCAGTCGCCGTCACTGCAACTGAGAAAGATGCACTGTATCAGCAGTTAGAACTGTCCAAGAAGTATTGTGTGACAAGAACTGGTGCTGGGAGTACTGTTGCTCATATTTAACATAAATGATTTCGACTCAGAAAAAGGACGTACAATTGCAATATTCACCAATGACATCTACTTGGAGCAATAGTTAATCCAAAGGCAGATTGCGAGGAAGATACTTTATTTTAACGAAATTGTAAATGAATTTTAATGCAGATAAATGTACACTTACACATTTGGGTAGGAAGACTGAGAACCCATATTCCTTGGACAATGATAATCTAAATTGCGTCGAGGATCAATGGGACTCAGGGGTACAGATATAAAAATCAATAAAATAGCAATACAGGTTAACAAAGCTCTCGAAAATACAGAAAAAGATTAAGGTTTATTTATGAGAGATACGTTGAAAGGAGAGTCGCACCCAGCACAAGGAAAGATTTGGTGTTGATTGGGAGAAGGTTGATTGGGTGCTAACAAGTCAGTGTTTCCCTACTTTTCTAGGCAGTGTGTAACTGAGCAACTTTCCACGATATCAGTTGAATCCTAGTGCTGTAACTGCTGTAACTGCACTGGATCAGCTTGGCTAGCGTTGTCGCTAGTTCTCGAGCACTGATCTTCAGCACTACAGCTGGAGTGTTATCGGGCCCTTAACTTTTGCTTTGTGCTGTGTGCTCAGCTGCTTATTAATATTGTGTGCCGTAATCTTCGGAATGGACCAAACAAGGGAACGCATTTGCACAGCGCTAACCCATTGACATGAATTGTCACACAATACTTCTTACCTTTTGCCAGTCTGAATAACTACATAAACCCCGACTTTGATGACTGTTTTGTAGCCAGTTCCCCACAGTCTGCCATGATTACCCTTCAAAGCCCTTCGTATGAAATTAATTACCTTGAAACCACTTCCACAGTTTTAAGTTTAAAAACTGAACAGACAGTTTGTGACCAGCAAGATGCAGCAGTCAGCATATAATGATAGAATGTTTACAACACAGAAGGAGGCCATTCAGTCCGTTGTTTCCATGCTGGTTAGCTGTAAGAGCACCTCACTAGTCCTATGCTTCTGCCCTTTCTCCATAGCCATGCAAAGATTTTCTCATCAGGTGCTTGTCCAATTCCACATTGAAAGCCACAATTGAATCTGTCTCCATCAGACTCGCAGGCAGAAGATTCCAGATCCTAACCACTCGATATGAAAATACGTTTTTCCTCATGTCACGGCTGGTTCTTTTTCCATCCGCCTTATAGCAGTGTCCTCTGGTTATTGACCTTTCTGCCAAGAGGAACTCTTCCTCTCTATCTACTCTGTCTAGACCCCTCATGATTTGGAACACCTCTATCAAATTTCCTCGCAGCCTTCGCTGTTCGAAGGAGAGCAACCACAGCTTCTCCAACCTATCAATGGAACTGAAGTTTTTCATCCCTTGAACCTTCCTTGTAAATCCTTTCTACACCCATTCTAAAGCATTCACATTCTTCTGAAGTGTCGTGTCCAGAATTGTACACATTTCGCCAGTTGAGGTGAACCCAGTGCTTCACAAATGTTCATAATAACTTCCTGACTTGTGTACTGGATGCCTCTATTTAAAAAGGCCAACATCCCATTGACGTATTAACCACTTTCTCAACCTGCCCTGCCACCTTCAACCATTTGATCAGAAATACTCCCAGGTCACTCTTGGCTGCAGCCACTTTATAATTGTACCCTTCAAAACAGACTGGCAGCTAGCATTAAAAGAAATCCCAAACTTTTCTATCGACAGAGAAATAGTAAAAGGGTGGTAAAAGGAGGAGTGGGGTCGATGAGGGATCAGAAAGGGGATTTACATATGGAGGTAGCGGGCATAGTTGAGGTATTATCTGAATTCTTTTCGTCTGTCTTTGCCAAGGAAGAAGATGCACCCCAGGCAATGGTTAAAGAGGAGGTAATTCAGATACTATAGGGGTTTAAATTAATAAAGAGGATGTATTAGATATACCCTGTTATATACGAATATACGTATGAACATACAAATTAGGAGCAGGAGTAGGCCACTCAACCCCTCGAGCCTGCTCCACCATTCAATAAGCTGATGGTTGAACTGATGACTCCGCATTTCCACCTGCTCCTGATAACCTTCCCCCCACCCACCCACCCCCCAACTTGGTTATCAAGAATCTACCTACCTCTGCCTTTAAAAAAATCAAAGACTCTGCTTCCACTGCCTTTTGAGGAAGAGAATTCCAAAGACTCACGGCCCTCTGAGAGGAAGAAATTCTCCTCATCTCTGTCTTAAATGGGCGATCCCTTATTTTTTAACAGTGACGCCGAGTTCGAGATTCTCCCACAAGGGGAAACATCTTTTCCAAAGCAACCCTGTCAAGTCCCCTCAGGATTTTATATGTTTCAATTATGTCGCCTCTTACTCTTCTAAATTCCAGAGGATGCAAGCCCAGCCTGTTAAATCTTTCCTCGGATAACAGGTCACCCATTCCAGATATTAGTCTCGCAAACCTTCTCTGTACTGCCTCCAACGCATTTACATCATTCCTTAAAGAAGGAGACTAGTACCGTACACAATATTCCAGATGTGGGCTCACCAATACCCTGTGTCGCTGAAGCATAACCTCCCTACATTTGTATTCAATTCCACTCACGATAAATGATAACATTCTGCGAGTTTTCTTAATTACGTGCTGTACCTGCATACTAACGTTTTGCGTTTCATGCACTCGGACACCCATATCCTTCTGCATCTCAGAGCTCTGCAATCTCTCACCATTTAGATAATATGCTTCCCTTCTATTCTTGCTCCCAAAGTGGACAATTCCCCAGTTTCCTACATTATACTCCTTTGTCATTCCATGACAATATGAAAGGCACAATTCAACATGGTGGCTCCTCATCAGAGCCCTTTCCTATCCTGAGTGGTGTGAAACAGGGCTGTGTTCTCGCACCCACACTTTTTGGGATTTTCTTCTCCCTGCTGCTTTCACATGCGTTCAAATCCTCTGAAGAAGGAATTTTCCTCCACACAAGATCAGGGGGCAGGTTGTTCAACCTTGCCCGTCTAAGAGCGAAGTCCAAAGTACGGAAAGTCCTCATCAGAGAACTCCTCTTTGCTGACGATGCTGCTTTAACATCTCACACTGAAGAATGCCTGCAGAGTCTCATCGACAGGTTTGCGTCTGCCTGCAATGAATTTGGCCTAACCATCAGCCTCAAGAAAACGAACATCATGGGGCAGGATGTCAGAAATGCTCCATCCATCAATATTGGCGACCACGCTCTGGAAGTGGTTCAAGAGTTCACCTACCTAGGCTCAACTATCACCAGTAACCTGTCTCTAGATGCAGAAATCAACAAGCGCATGGGAAAGGCTTCCACTGCTATGTTCAGACTGGCCAAGAGAGTGTGGGAAAATGGCGCACTGACACGGAACACAAAAGTCCGAGTGTATCAGGCCTGTGTCCTCAGTACCTTGCTCTACGGCAGCGAGGCCTGGACAACGTATGCCAGCCAAGAGCGACGTCTCAATTCATTCCATCTTCGCTGCCTTCGGAGAATACTTGGCATCAGGTGGCAGGACTATATCTCCAACACAGAAGTCCTTGAAGCGGCCAACATCCCCAGCTTATACACACTACTGAGTCAGCGGCGCTTGAGATGGCTTGGCCATGTGAGCCGCATGGAAGATGGCAGGATCCCCAAAGACACATTGTACAGCGAGCTCGCCACTGGTATCAGACCCACCGGCCGTCCATGTCTCCGTTATAAAGACGTCTGCAAACGCGACATGAAATCGTGTGACATTGATCACAAGTCGTGGGAGTCAGTTGCCAGCATTCGCCAGAGCTGGCGGGCAGCCATAAAGACAGGGCTAAATTGTGGCGAGTCGAAGAGACTTGGTAGTTGGCAGGAAAAAAGACAGAGGCGCAAGGGGAGAGCCAACTGTGCAACAGCCCCAACAAACAAATTTCTCTGCAGCACCTGTGGAAGAGCCTGTCACTCCAGAATTGGCCTTTATAGCCACTCCAGGCGTTGCTTCACAAACCACTGACCACCTCCAGGCGCGTATCCATTGTCTCTCGAGATAAGGAGGCCCAAAAGAACTCCATTTGCCTGGTCTTTGCCCACTCACTTAACTTATCTATATCCCTTTGCAGACTCCTTATGTTCTCTTCTCAAGTTGCATTCTTACCTATCTTTGTGTCATTAGCAAATTTCGCAAGCATACCGTCGGTCCCTGCATCTAAGTCATTTCTATAAATTGTGAAACGTTGAGGCCCCAGCACAGATCCCTATAGAACGCCACTCGTTACATCTTGTCAACCAAACCAATGACCCATTTATGCGTACTCTCTGTTTCCTGTGAACTAACCAATCTCCATTCCATGTTAATACGTTACCCCCTACACCATGAACTTTTATTTTCTGCAATAGCCTTTGATGTGGCACCTTATCAAATGACTTCTGCAAATCTAAGTACAATACATCGACCAGTTCCCCTTGACCAACAGCACATGTAACTCTCTCAAAGGACTCCAGTCAATTGGTTAAACATGATCTGCCTTTCACAAAGCCATGTTGACTATGCCTGATTACCTTGAATGTTTCTAAATGCCCTGCCATAACATCTTTAATAATAGCGTGTAACATTTTCCCTACGGCAGGTGTTAAACTAATTGGCCTGTAGTTTCCTGCTTCCTGTTTCCCTCCCTTTCTGACTAAAGGAGTTGCATTCGCTATTTTCCAATCTCAATGAACCTTCCCCGAATCTAGGGAATGTTGGAAAATTAAAATTAACGCATCAACTACCTCACTTGCCACTTCTTTTAACACCCTCGGATGAAGTCTATCAGGTCCCGGGGACTTGTCAGCCTGCAGCTCCAACAATTTACTCAGTATCTTTTCCCTACTGTTTGCAATTTTCTTGAGTTCCCCCTCCCTTCCATTTCCTGACTTACAGCTAAAGCTGGGATGTTACTTTTATCCTCAATAGTGAAGACCGATGCCAAATATCTGTTCATTTCATCTGTCATCTCCTTATTTTCCATTATTAATTCCCAAGATACACATTTTATAAGTTCAACGCTCACTTTGTTACCTCTTTTCTTTTTTATAAAATGTATATATAGTGGGCGGCACAGTGGTGCAGTGGTTAGCACCGCAGCCTCACAGCTCCAGGGACCCGGGTTCGATTCCGGGTCCTGCCTGTGTGGAGTTTGCAAGTTCTCCCTATGCCTGCGTGGGTTTTCTCCGGGTGTTCCGGTTTCCTCCCACAAGTCAAAAGACTTGCAGGTTGATAGGTAAATTGGCCATTATAAATTGTCACTAGTATAGGTAGGTGGGAGGGAAATGGAGAGAAATATAGGGACAGGTGGGGATGTTTGGTAGGAATATGGGATTAGTGTGGGATTAGTATAAATGGGTGGTTGATGTTCGGCACAGACTCGGTGGGCCAAAGGGCCTGTTTCAGTGCTGTATCTCTAATCTAATCTAAATATATATATATATATATATATAAACTCTTACTATCTGTCCTTATATATCTATATAGCTTTCTCTCGTCCTCTAATGTTACCTTCCTTATCCGTCTTCTAGTCATCCCTTGCTTTTTTAAAAATATTCTGTCCAATCTTTTGACCTGCCACCCATCTTTGCGCAATTATAGACTTTTTCTTTAAGTTTGATTCGACCTTTGGCTGTTTCACTTAACCATGGATGGCCGGTCCCATCCTTGGAATGTTTCTTTCTCGTTGAAATGTGAGTATTCTGAAATATCCCCTTAAATGTCTGCCACTGCATCTCTATTGACCTATCCCTTAACCTGATTTGCCAGTTCACTTTTGTTAGCTCTGCGTTCATGCCCCTATAATTGCCCTTATTTAAGTTTAAAATATTGTTCTTTGACCCACTCTTCTCTCCCTCCAACTTATTGTAAAATTCAATCATATCATGATCGCTGCTTCCTTGAGGCGCCTTAACTGTGAGGTCATTAATTATTCCTAATTCATTGCACAATACCAGGTCTAGTATCGCCTTCTCTCTGGTTGGCTTCACAACGTAATGTTCCAAAAAATTATCCAGAAAATATTCTATGCACTCCTCATCTAGGCTACCTCTGCCCATCTGATTTTTCCAGCCTATCTGCAGGTGAAAATCTGCCCCAAATTATCACTGTACCTTTCTGACAAGCTGCCATTATTTATTCATTTATGCACCGTCCCACAGTGTGGTTAATGTTAGGTGGCCTTCTGACAACTGACTTCTCGCCTTTATGATTTTTCATCTCTACCTGAACTGCTTCTACATCCTGGTCTCCTGAACTAAGGGTATCCCTCCGTATTGTGCTGAAATCATCATTAATTAACAGAGCTACCCCTCCACCTATTACAAACTTCTTGTCCTTCCTAAATGCCTTCAATATTCAGGTCCCAGTCTATATATGTAAGTGACACAGACCTTGGTGCACAGGGCACAACTTCAAAGTTTGCAGATGATACAAAACCTGGAAGCATTGTGAACTGTGAGGAGGATAGTGCAGCACTTCAAAAGGACATTGACAAGTTGGTGGAATTGACAGGCAGTTGGTGGATGAAGTTCAATGCAGAGAATTGCGAAGTGATTCATTTTGGTCGGAATGACATGGAGATAAAATATAAAATGAAGGGTTCAATTCTAAAGGGGTTACAGGAGCAGAGGGACCTTGGTTTAATAGTGCATAAGTCATTGACGGTTGCAGGCTAGGTTGAGAGAGCGTTACATGAAGCATACACTGCCCTGGGCTTTATTAAAATGTGAATAGAGTGCAAGGAAGTTATGTTGAACTTGTATAAGACACTAGTTCGCCCTCAGCTGGAGTATTGCATCCTGTTCTGGTCGCCACACTTGAGGAAAGATGTGAGGGCATTGGATGGAATACAGAGACGTTTCATGAGAATGGTTCCAGGGATGAGGAATTTCAGTTATGAAGATAAATTTGAGAAATTTGGATTGTTTTCCTTGCAGAAGAGAAGGGTGAGAGGTGATTAGACAGATATATTCAAAATAATGAGGATTCTGGACAGAGTAGGTAGAGAGAAACTGTTTCCACTGGAGAAAGGATCGAGAAGGAGAGGACACCAATTTAATGCATTTGGTAAAGAAAAAGCTAAAGTGACATTCAGAACATGTTTTTCATGCAGCAAGTGTTTAAGATCTGGAATGTTTGTCTGAGAACGTGGTACAAGCATGTTCAATTGCAGCATTCAAAATGGAACTAGACAGTTATATGAAAAGGAAGAATGTGCAGACATATGGAGGGAAGGCAGGGGAATGAAACTGAGTGCATTTCTCTTTCAGAGAGCCCATGCAGTCATGATGAGCCGAATAGTCCCCTTCTTAACTGTAACAGTTCAGTGATTCTGTGATAATGCCTCTCCTCCGTGTTCCAACCAGAATGTATCAGTTCACATTTCTCTGCATGAAATTTCATCTGCAACCTGTCCGCCCATTTCATCAGCCTCGCTTTATCCTCTTGAAGTCTATTGCTATCCTCATTACTGGCCATGTTTTCAGGCAAACTCGCCTTTTTTCTTCCAATAGTTCAACGGTGTTGAGTTTATTCGTTGCAGCTACTTCCTGAACTATCTTAGCTCCTTTGTTTAATATTCTCTGCATTTTACTTTCTCAATATTTCCTAAAATTTAAAAGGCAATATGCAGGCAGTGGTGGGATCTTCAGCGCAGTTTCCTCTTGTGATACCCACAATAACTGCGGACCCATTACATCGGCTCCTCGAGGCTGAGAAACCTGCCTCTCTCCCTTCCATGCTCCCCAGTCTCAACTTCACAATCTGTGTAATACGTCAGATCTGAGGCCAAGCGATCATTGCAGACGGACAGCCGGGCTGACACTACATGCCTGGTGGCCACTGCTGGGTTGATGAATGGCGAGTTGGATTGAGATTGAGACATTTACAGCGGTTCAGATCATTCACTGCGGCTTTCGGGAAAATCTCAATGGAAATTGCTCTGTCTGTATTGTAAATGTACGGGGTATCAGGTATTTGCTGCTCCCGGTGGAGAATCTTTATTCAATATAGTACTAATGATATAATTTTAAATAGAGATCCGAATATTAACATTAATTCCAACCGGAGATTGCTGGGATTATTATGATCTGACTGGATCATCCCGGATTGTTTTGCTTCCACTTCTTCCCAGATTCTATCAGCCTCGGCGGGAGATGAGAGACTGAGAAAGATTTTTACCTGAGCAGATGACGCCGGCATCATTGGAGTGTGAGTAGGAATAGTGACCCCATTGAACTGACTTACAGACCCGCAGAGCGGCCTCGGTCCCGCTGCACTCCACATTCCACGTCACAATGGGTCCGGACCCTTCCCCAAAGTGAGCCCAGCGTGGTGCAGAGACCGCAGTTCCGCAGCCCAGCTCCCGACACACAACAGCGGCGTCCTGCAGGTCCCAGAGATCATGATCCACAGTCCCCCACTGTCCCCTGTAGTGAATCTCCACTCTCCCAGCGCACTGACTGCCCCCATTCACCAGTCTCAGCTTCGCCTTCTCTGTAAAACCTCACAAATATCATCAAGCGGTTATAGTGTGTCAAACTCACAGGTTCCCAGCGCACGTACCCTCCCCATTCACCAGGGCATGAATTGATAGGAGCATCAGTCTGCACTCAGCACCCGAAAAGAACCCGAAGTAAATATTACACATAAAAGAAAAAGGAAACGGAAATACTAATAAACGATGCAAACGAGCAATAAGCCAGGAGACAGCCGGATATTCCCACCAACACAACGGCTCCAATGGGAATGGGGTGGCGACAGGCTGAGAGCAGATTTAACCTGCAGAAGTGGGTAGAGGGGCGTGGCTGTAATGATCACATGTTTACGTGCTCAGTACTCATTGGGCGAACACAGTAAGCTCCCAGCACCACAAAAGAGATGAGGAAATTGCCCCCTCACCCAACACAGCCAATAAAGGCAGGGCTCGATGGTGATGTAATCTGGGGATCAGTGCAGATGGTGAGGTGGACCTTTGGACCGGCAACAGTGTCAGTGGAGGTGATCCTTCACACTCTGCTCTTCAGAGACCCTCAATTGTTGTCCCTCTGCATGACGACAGCAGTCATCTCTCAGCTCGATAACAGTGTGAGTGGAGCTGACCCTTCACACTCTGCTCTTCAGAGACCCTCAGTTATTGTCCCTCCAAATGAACACAGCAGCCATCTCTCAGCTAGAATTAAAAATCTTTACTAACACTATGTGGGACACACTCCCTTTCTGACTAGCAACAGGGCAACGGCTTAATCCGTGATCAAAAAGGTGCTGAGATTGTCGCCAAGCTTAATATTTAATGGGATGCGTTGGAGCAGAGAGATAGCAAATCGTGTGAAAATAAAGGGCGATTAACTGACGGGTCAGCCTTACTGTTCCCAGGTCTGCCTGAAATGAGAAGTTAACAATTAGTGTTCACTGGGGAAATAAATGAATGAAACTGTCAGAAAGAAAAAACACAAATACAACTAACTGCAGGATCATTATTCCCGTCACTTTGCCGAAGAAATTATAAGGGATATGTGATTTAATTCCTTAAAACCGAAAATACAGTTTCTGCAACAAATTAATATTGTTAATAGGCCTAAATGTATCCAGAATTGTTTTCACATATACACACACTGACACCCGGATACATTCTCTCCTTGTGGCGGTGGGTGGGCCTTATGTATTACCAGTGTGAAGGTGCCTGAGAAGGCGGTGGTGATGGTCCTCTCCCTTATAGAATCTTACAATGAAACAGCACAGAGGGAAGCCATTCGGCCCATGGTGCCTGTGCTGTCCCTTTGTAAGTGCAGTCTAATTAGTCCCACTTCCTTTCCCCATCGCCCTGTAAATTTGTGCTGATAGTGCTCTGACCATTGATGACACGTGTGTAGGTGCCCTGAGCAGAGGGTGGTGATGGATCTGCTTTTAAACCCACTGGTGATGGCACTCTCAGCGAATTCAGTATTCTGATCTAAAGTTCGAGAAGGAATGGGAACATTTAAATTAAATTAAAGATTTTCCGATCCTGTGATGAATTTCAATGCCTTTTCATTTACTGCACATTTACTCCACCTGTAACTTTCAAAGTTTCTATGAAGCTGTAACTGGGCCTTTCTGCTGTTCAATAAAATATATAGCTTCCTCAAACAAAACAAAACACGATAAAGGGTCTGTCAGTCTCCTAACTCCGTGTTGACTGTGTCTTACTGAATTGCTGCTGTTCTGATTCTCTTGTCACCTGCCCTCGCCGACGTGCCCTATTCTTTTACCCGTTAATAATGTTCGATCAATGGTCCTCCCGTTTACTGGTTAAGTGTTTCTGTTTTTTAAAAATGCAGTCAGTCGGTTGACTCTTCCAATCCCCCTGATGACAATGTGTCTCACAGATCCCCAGGTGTTTTTACTATTCTCGACATTATATACTATAGACGGTGTATTGACCTGTTCCCAATCTCCCTGATCACAAAGTGTCTCACAGCTCTCCAGATGGTTTTCTATTCACAACGTTATATACTGTAGATGGTGTGTTGAATTGCTCCCCAACTCCCTGGTCAAAATATATCTCCCATGTATTGTTGCCTCTTTGTGTACTCTGGTGATATATTATTGCCAACGGGACACCAATTCCTGTTCTCAGCTGTGCCTTCTGATTAATCTTGAATGCGTTACAATTTCCCAACTATAATGTCACTGGTCTCATTATCGTCCTGATTCTATAATGTAAATAGTGTGTGACTTCCTCCCAGTAGGAGCCTTAGCATTCCTCCCAAATTTACCTGATAATAGTCAGTTCCCATCAGTTGCCTTTTCAGCGACCCAATGCCAGACAAGGGGGAATAACCTTTCAGTATTGACTGAAAACGGTTCCAATCTCAGTGTTTCTGCAGAGTCCGGAAATCCTCTTCAATCCATTCATTCATTTCCCCTACTCTTCATGCAATTATCATTTCAGCCTGTAACCACCCATGTCATACTGGACTTTTTTTTTCAGATAATCCAGTGGTTCAAGAAAAAAAGCGCACGAGTATCTTCTTAGGGAAACGAGGGAAAAACAACACATGGTTGCAGAACAATATCGCCAACATGACGATAGTGGTTCAGGAAAACCTCCCGCTATCCCAGATGGCTCAGTAGGGTTGTTCAGTAAATTATGTCTGGCCAGCAAGCTCATATCCCGAAAATGAATCTAAACAATCTGTAACCGAAATTCCCATATTTGTCTATTCGACAAGTTTATTTCTTACCATCTCAGATAAATGTTCAGTCGTTCCCCTTTCTTAATCATTACTATTATTCCATTTATCTACACTACTTCTCATGTCCGCCAGCTCTCCCATTTTGCTCTCATATCCTTCCTCACAATTTCTAACTGCTCTCATTATTTTTGTTGAAAAAGTTTGAATGCATTTCTTTGCATCCCGTTATCCAAATCACCACCATATACAGGGAATATACCCACTATTCTCATACTCTTCTGGTCGGCCTCCTACCCTCGGTAAACGTCAACTGATCTAAAACTCTGCTGCTGTTATCCTGGCTCGGACAGTCCCGCCCACCCGTTTCCCCTGCTCTCACTGACAAGTGGTAACTCCCGCTTCCCAACACCTCAGATTTCGGCGGTCGCACCATGACCTTCCCGATGTTTAGACTAATGGGTTTGGTGCAAAACAGTTAAGTTATCTGGCGTTCGCCAGAGCTGGCGGGCAGTCATAAAGGCGGGGCGGAAGTGTGGCGGGTCGAAGAGACTTAGTAGTTGGCAGGAAAAAAAGACAAAAGCGCAAGGGGAGAGCCAACTGTGAAACAGCCCCGACAATCAAACTTTTCTGCAGCACCTGTGGAAGAGCCTGTCACTCCAGAATTGGCCTTTATAGCCACTCCAGGCGCTGCTCCACAAACCACTGACCACCTCCAGGCGCTTACCCATTGTCTCTCGAGACAAGGAGGCCAACGATTTTAACATTTTATACTTATGTTAACTTGCTATTGTACCGTATTACTACTAACAGTAACATGGAAATATTAATTATAAATAACAATCAACTCAATGGGGGTGAACGGAAACGGGATAAACGTGGGATAGACAAAGCCCAGAATTTTAACTCTTGAATGAGTTACAGAACCAGGGACAGCGGTGGTTGAGGGATTACAAAATACAATCAATGCAGAGAGTTTATAAGTACATGCTTGTCACGGCTGATTATTAAGTGGGTCAAGAATCAAAATACTTATATTATATCAAACTATTTTAGGTCCAATTTGAACTACATCCACAATTAAGTGAGCTCCTGTAGATTTCAGAAACAAATTATTTGATAGAATTACAGTTATTGTCGGGTACAACCATAAGCAAAGCCTGACAGAAGAAACTCATATGAAACAATCCAGATGCTGTGCGTCAATAGCATTATCAGTAAATTTTAACAATCTCCATCCATAACACATCAGCTAGCGTCTGAAGATACGTTACCACGGTTAGAAATAGCCAAACACGCATCAACCATTTACAGTACCGAAAATATTTGTTCTGGGCACTGTCTGCTGAATTGAAATATGCAAACGAATTCAGGATTTCTTCCACAGGTGACCAGAGTATGGGACATGTGGAAGGACATTAAAGAATTTAATAGGAGTAGGATTAGGCCATACTGCCGACACAGCCTACTCCGCCGTTCAATAATATAATGGCTGATCTACTGCCCCAGATGTACTTTCCCACCTTTCCCCAGAGACTGGGAAACAACGCCAGATCTTTCATTAAACACTGCATCGCACCATATAAAAAATAATGGGACATGTGGAAAGATATTCAGAAACACGTCTGGATATTAAATACTACATCAAATGTATGAATCAGAGAAAGAGACTGAGAAACACTAACTATTACACAATACCGTGCACATAAATGTATGAAATAGAAAGCATGATTTAATGTAAAAAGGCTTTGTCTTGAAGATTGTCGGTGACTAAATAAAATTGTTCATACGCCAAATCTCCTAAAAACAGTAGCATCATTTCTGGAGGATGTAATTGATAACTCTATTAATAATCAGTACAAATGCAGCTATATTGATCCCACCTCCTGTTAATATAGTATACAATATTTATTGCCCTTTCTGAATATTCCAAATGCTGTACAAACTATTTAATCTAATTCTGTCTATCACACGGCACTTCACTGAGAAATTCCGGGGACAGATATCTCAATGTGGGATGAGTCGGCTAGATGCAGATCCCGGCATTCTGCAGTTCTCACTCACATACACTCGATTGTAACATTGAGCACTTTCTACTTCAAGGAATCTACTTTTTAAACGCCTGGTTAGAATTTTAACTCCAGTCTGCTGCGTCTGTACGAGAGTCTTGGAAATAACATAAAACCAACTCTTACGGTGTTTATATTCAATTTTGGTAATAAAACTAAATTTAACTCGAATTTCCTCTGGAAATGCAATTAAATATTAATCAGATGACAAATATTTGATCCGTTTTTGCTGTCAGCGACAAAAATGGATAACAGTTCCCTATTTGAATTTGATGAACTTAAAACCAAACAGGACCAAATGTATTTAATGACAAATTTATAAATTAAGGAAACTGTTTCAATATTCATTTTCTACGATCTCAATAAATGACAAATTAAAATAAATATGCACATTTCCTAGAAATTGATTTTGATCTGGGGCCAATTGCTAAAAACAAGATTCAGGGAGTCAGATAGATGTCATACTTTCTCTTTGTTCTATGGCTTGCAGAAAATATCCTTAAATTACCTTCAAATTCAGGATTTTAGCATGCAAACCCTTTTACAAAAACAAAAGAAAATTCATCATGGAAGTATGTAATAACATTTAGGGAGCGTTTCCCTGTCGTGAACCAGCATTTGTTGTCGATAGACATTAACAAATGTGACCAAACCCGCACTGGAAACAGTGAGAAACTGAATCGAATCATCCATTGAAAAACTCTGCAAAAATATCGAGCAGGTGGAAGGAGACTATTCATGATATCTCATTAAACAATTCGTGGTGTTTTACATAAAAGAAGCATGTGGAAGGAGACTTTGTCACATTTATTATTACTTGACACTACATATGAATATGTGAAATAAGTTCAGAATTTACAATGCAAAGTTCTACAGTTGCAAGGTCATCATTAAGAAAACAATAATAAATGGAAAATCCTCCGGAGATTTTGGAATGTTCAGTAACATTATCTTTTGGAGAGGCACTTCACAATTACAGTAATAACTAATGCTAATTGAAATAATATTGGTTCTGCCTCCGTTTAATAATATACAATATGATAAGATCATGTGCAACACTCTAACGTGGAACAAACTATTTAAATTATTTCAGTTCCATTCAGTATGTCGCACAGGGTCAGACAACACTTCGACTGTGAAATACCTGGGACAGCAATGCCCGTGTGGGTTCATTCGGCAGTAGATTTAGCTTTGACTGCTGTTCTCTAATCCCTGTGTTACTGTGGACCCCAGACCCCAAACCCCGAGACCTTCTATTCGCACTGTGATCACGTTCTACTGCTAGATTGCTGTGTTTAAATAATCTGCTTAGAATTTCAACACCTGTCAGTTGTGTCGGGACAAGAGCATCAGAGGACCAAATAAAACAAATTGCCACGGTATTTGTTTTCAATTTTGGATTTAAATCAAAGTTTTACACATGTCCCTCCCGGGTATTTAGACGACGTGTTAATCAGATGCAAGCTATTATAAATACAATGTTTTCTGATTGCAAAAGAATGAATAATTGTTCCCTATTTCAGACTGATGGAATGTAAAATCAAACCATCAGCTCAAGCTCCGTATTCAATGTGAATTCTACAAATGTGATAAACTATTTCAATATTCTCTTCATATGATAGCAAAGAATAACATTGTTTTTTGTCATAAAGCATGCCTGCTTTTAAAAATGATTCTGAGCAACTAACGATTGGGGAAAAGGATACAGGGATTCATACCTGCTTCATTGTTTATGTTTTCTGTG
This sequence comes from Heterodontus francisci, assembly GCF_036365525.1. Taxonomy (NCBI): domain Eukaryota; kingdom Metazoa; phylum Chordata; class Chondrichthyes; order Heterodontiformes; family Heterodontidae; genus Heterodontus; species Heterodontus francisci. Next base: position 20,813 of record NW_027140283.1, read on the forward strand.
GCTTGAATAAAGTTTTCTTTAAATAATCCACAAAACAGGATTTTACTCTCCAATTATTGCATATTCATGGAAATATAATTAGTTAAATACAGAAAGTATCTGATAACACTGGGACTACGTTGTCCTGTCAGTAAACCAATAAAGTATTTTTATAGACAGAGATTAATAAATGGAACCAAACACACACGGGAAATAGTGAGAAACAGAATGGAATCATCAATGGAATAACACAACAAACATCGAGCCGTTGGAACAATAATAAAGAACAATATCGCTAACTGATTACACACTACATGGCACTGTGTAAAAATATGTGATTGGGAAAATTGAACTATCTTTAGGCACTGTACAAAAATGAGGAAATAGTAGAATTAATTTAATATAAAAGATATTGATCTTGAAGATCATCACTAACTGGTCAATAATACAGAGCAAATTCCCCAACGATTTAGGAACTTTCAGTAACATCATTTTTTGCAGAGTGCTCGTGAAAATTATACTAACAATGAAAACGAATTGAAAAATATTGGTTCCATCTCCAGTTGAGTGGTTGTTATAGAATGAATATAACACTTCAACACTGAACAAATTACTTTAAAACATTTAGTTTCATGAACTGTATCACTAGGACAGCAGACAGCACTTGTATTGAGAAATATCTGTGACAGGAATGTGTGTGGCAGTTCATGTGGGCAGTTGATGTAGTTTTGACTGATGTTCAACACTCAGTGAAATAACTTACACACAGACCTCGATACACTCTATTCAAACAAAGACGGCACTCTACTTCTATCAGACGCGCTTTAAATAATCAGATTAGAATTTCAATTCCAGCTGGCTGTGTCAGTATAAGAAACACAGGGGGAAATATAAAACAAACTCCCGCAGTCTTTGTGTTCGATACAAATTCAACTGGGAATTCAAAATACCCGTTAATTCGATGTAAAATATTCCAAACTCGTTTCATGTAACCAAAACAATATTACTGTCAGCAGCAGCTCAATTGCCAGCACTCTGGCCTCTGAGTAAGGAGATGGTGGGTTCAAGTCTAATTCCAGAGACTTGAGCACAAAATCTGGGCTGCCACTCCAATGCAGTACTGAGGGTGTGCTGCACTGCCCAAGTGCTTTCCATCGGAGGAGAAGTTAAACCGAGGCTCCGTCAGCCCTTTCAGGTACACTATTTGGAGGAAGGGCAGGGGAATTATCCCTAGTGCTCTGGCGAATGTTGATCCCTCAATCAACATCACACACACAAAAAAAGTATTCTGGTCATTATCACATTGCTGTTTGTCGGCGCTTGCTGTGTGTAAATTAGCAGCCACGTTTCCTATATTACAGTATGGACAACACTACAAAACAATATCGAATTGACAGCAAAGCCCTTTGGGACGTCCTGACGTCGTAAAATGCGCTATATAAGCGCAAGGCATTTTTATATAAATGGAGGTTTATTCCTATTTGTAGTTGAAAGAACTTAAAATTGAAACATTCAATCCAAAATTTGTAGTAAATGAAACTACTACAAATTATATTACACAGTATCCATTTCATACCATCCCAATGAATGACAACTGTCAATAAAATGGATCCGTTTTACGTAAATTGATCTCAGACATTGACATATTCTATTCTAACAGTGAAGTGGCTCTTTTTCTAACAGACCCTGCTTAAATCGACCCATGAGATTTTCAACGCCTGTCTGCTCTGTACGAGCGGCTGGTAGAAGGCAATAAACAAGTGCCAATATTTCATTCAACTCTACACAAGAAAATTAAAATGTATAAAGCATTATTTACTTTCCACATCTCCTGAATGGGTTCTGTATTAAAGATGATAATTAGATTAATAATATACATCTTGTAATAATAATCAGTGTATCAGTAAATAACATAATGCATTCAAAAATCTGTAACTTACAGTTCAAAAGCTGCAGTAGAGACAGGGTCAGGAAGATTTGCATCATGGTTCTGGCGCTGGGTACAGCGATGAGAACAGAACATTACCCGAACGCAGTTCTCAGACACTAAGAGGTCCTTTCAGCAGCTTCTGAAACTTTGGCTGTTGTGGAAATTAATTCTTTGAGAGAAGTTTCTGCAGAAACCAATGTTTCCTTCCGAATAACCAATAGATTTTGACTTGTGTGAACCATGAATTGCAAGCTGGTAAAATACACCAATGAGACGAAATGTGACCATTAATGGATAAAATGAACCCAGGTTCCAACTACCAGCCTATCCTGCGAGGATAATGACGTGTGACAGTGTGAAAAGTAAATGAATCACTGATCTGGCGTCCAGATCATAGATTCATAGATGCACAGGAAAGGCCATTCGGCGACTTTAGTCACAGTCGTCCCTTTGAAACAGCTGTCTAATTTGTTGTCACATATGTGGCTTTTTCTCGTAACCCTGCAAATTATTCCATTGCAAGCACCTGTTTAATTGCCTTCATAAATTCCTCTGGAATCTGAATTCATCACTCTTTCGGGTCTTGCTTTCCAGATCTAAACAAGCCTCAGTGTGAAGGAATGTCTCTTCACTACCTTTCTAGTTATTCTGCCGGTTCTACAGAAGGTCTCGGACCCAGGCCCATCTCTGTAACTGCAGAGAAGAGGTCGGTGAGGCAGGGTCACCAGAGCAAGTATGCAAGGCCCCGGTGAGAGGGCCTGGGTGGTTTTCTTGTGGTGCAGGAGGAGGGCGGTCCCGGGGAATGAACTGGTTCCTGGTGGGGGTGCTCTGTGCGTCACACATTGGCCATGAAGGAGGCAACGCCCCACCCCACCCACAAGGCCACAGGGAGAATGCTTAGTTTTACAAGGTGTCCTCTCCATATGGTGGAGGACATCGCTGCTGGTAAGATCCCAGCCGGGGTGGAATGATCCCATAATTGTCCCTTAATTGGCCACTGAAGATCCTCAATCTGCCATTGGGGGAGAAGGCTGTTGTCGGCCTATCCTGCCTCCAGGATCACTGGAAGACGGTGAGGCGATGGGATCTCCATCCTGCCAAATCCCTTGTCACATACCACATTTCTCCGTGCCCCCTCCCCACCCCTCCCGGCTTCCAATCACGCCTCTGGGGGCCAGTAAAATCATGGCCATGATCTCTGATGACAAACGTATTCATGAGAGGAAATAATTTCCTCATTCTTACTCGACCATAACCCCTCATTATTTTGAACTCTGTTAGATCTGGGATGGCGGGACTGACGTATGAGGAGAGATTGAGTCGGTTAGGATTATATTTGCTGGAGTTCAGAAGAGTGAGGAGGGATCTCATTGAAGCGTACAAAATTCTAACAGGACTTGACAGGGTAGATGCAAGAAGGATGTTCCCGATGTTGGGGGAGTCCAGAACCAGGGGTCACAGTCTAAGGATACAGGTAAGCCTTTCAGGACAGAGTTAAGGAGAAATTTCTTCACCCAGAGAGTGGTGAGCCTGTGGAACTCGTTACCACTGAAAGCAGTTGAGGCCAAAACATTGTATGATTTTCAAGAAGGAGTGAGATACAGCTCTTGGGTCTAAAGGGTTCAAAGGGTATGGGGCGAAAGCGGGAACAGGTTACAGAGTTGGATGATCATCCATGATCATAATGAATGGCGGAGCAGGTTCGAAGGGCCAATTGGCCTACTCCTGCTCCTATTTTCTATGTTTCTATCCCACTGAACTTTCCCTGCTCCAATAAGAAAAATCCAAGCTCCTGAATTCTCTCCATGTAAATGAATTCCCTCACCCGTGGTGCCTTCTTGATAATCCTCATTTGTACGTTTTGCAGGGCCTTGAAATTCTTCCAAGGTATTCATGCCCGGAATTGCACATAGAACGCCAGCTGAGTCATAACAATTGATCTATAAAGTAGCAGCTTGATGCCCGTTATGTTTGAATTCAATAACCCCATTTTCAAATCAAATATCTCGTACACTTTCTCAATCAGCTTCTCTACTTGCCCTGCAATCCTTAAAGATTTATGAACATGCGTTCCCCTGTCCCTCTGTTCTTGCACCTCCTGAAAATGGTACTATTTATGTTATATTGACATGATGTTTTCACAATGAACATCACTTCTGACTTGACCACAATAAGTTGAATCTCCCGTTGATCTGCCCATTTCAGCAGAATGTCTACCCTGAAGTCTGCTATAATAATATTCACGATTTAATGCAGAGCCATGTTTTTCACTATCCACAAATGTAAAAATTATACATTCTAACCCGATGTCTATGTAATTTGCATGTCGAAGGAAAAAACAGTAGTCTTAAAACCAACCCCCGGTCAACATCCACTCTCGCCTGTCAGAAGAATATCCATTCACCACTGTTCTCTACCTCCTATCTCTTACCCAATCGACTACTCGAGCTGACATCGTCCCTTTAATGATGTGCATTCCCATTTTCTGAATAAGTCTGTTGTGAGGTACTTCGCCAGCATTGGATGCCCAAATGCACAAGGCCTACTTCAGTCTCTTACTTGATTAAAGAACTCAATCAGCTAAGTTACACGCAATTGGCCTTCAACAAATCCGAGATGGTTTGCTCATCTTACTCCATGCTTCTGCCAGTGAGAATTAATTTTGTCGTTGATGAAAGCCTCCAGTAGATCTCTCAACCTTCACTGTTGATAGACAGATGAGCGTGCAGTCACAAGGTTTGCCCTGTCCTCTCGTTTTGAAAAGGAGTCTAACATTTGCCAAATTCCAGTCCTTTGGCCCCAGTGCGATATACAAGGAGGATTGAAACATTGTGGTCAGAGCTGATCGTATCTCCAACCCAGCTTCCTTTATCTCCCAGAATGCTTCCCATCTGGACCAGGGGTGTTGTCGACATTTAGTGACAAACTGTTTAGCAATGCGTTCCCATCTATTTTATCCTATGCAGGATATCTACATCCCTCTCCTCGATTGGGACATTAATTTCCACCTCTTCTTTTTTGAAGGCAGTTGCAAATTACTCATTCTGTACCTCAGTCACGCCCTCTGCCTCGACAGGAATATTTATTTGCTTCTCCATAATCGGCTGCACCGTTCCTTTATTTTTACTTTTATATGTTTTACAAGATTTCTGATCCCCTTTACTGTTAGCTGCAAATCTTTTCTATGCTTTCCCTTTGTCCTTCTTGTATTCTTTTCCAATTCTCCCTGTACACTCTGCTTTCTATTTGGTTTGAGATTATATTCTTGAATTGGAATTTGTAATGAATCTCTTCTTTCTCTTTTCCTTTACTGACAATTCATTTTTCATCCAGAGAGTGCAGCATTTAATTCCCCATCTTCACCTCTAGACTTGAGTATTCCAATGCATTCCTGGCCAACCTCCCTGTTTGCATCCTCAGTCATCCTGAGTACATCCAAACCTCTGCTGCCTATATACAACTCTCGCAAGGAGACGTCCATCCATCACCTCTGCACTTGCATTAGCTTCTGGTCATGCACCTTGACAATATTGAAATTCCCACGTTTATTTTATAATCTCCCCATGAGCTCTTCTCTCCCATCTCTGTAATCCCTTTCAGCCCTATAAGATATTTGTCCTCCTTCAATTCCGGATACCTGAGCATTCCCAAATTTAATCGCTCCACCGCTGGTGGTCTTATTTTCATCTGCCAAGATCCGAAATTCTGGAATTCTCTCCATAAACCTCTGCCTCTCGACATATTTTTCCTCCTTAAGATGCTGCTTAAAACTTACCACCTTGATGAAGCATTTGGACATCTGACATAATATCTGTTAACGCTGCTCGCTATCAAATTGCGTTTGATAATATGAGTTGGATATTTTAACTATGTAAGGGCACCTCATAAATAAGAAGTTGTTGATCTTGTTTTCCACCTTCTCCTTTACTCTTCTCCAGATAGAAGTGTGCTTTAGAATGAAGTGTATTTAGCTCTTTGCCACGGTGGCTGAAAAGGCCTTTGAACCTCTCCATTCCAGTTCCACTATCATTCCTTCCATCCTTCCTTAACCACAATGAAGTTGCCCTTACCCTCAACTTTCACTCCAACAGACTCTACATTCAATGAAATATCCTACATCACTTCTGCCAACTTCACCACAATGCTACCACCAGACATCCTCTACTTAATTTTCAGCATGCTGAAGGTACAGCTTGACCCACTCTTCCTTCACTCAAAACACCCACTACTCTTCCAATGTCACCTCCCCATGCAAGTGTTGGTGATGCATGACCTGCCCTTTCACCTTCTCTCCTTCAACTGTCAGGACCACAAACAGTGATTTATTTGTATTTTTGTTTTTGTTTAATCAATGTATTAATTCTTAACAATTGTCCTCGACACCATGGAGATGAAACATACCTTCTGCAATTACTTTGCTGAGTACTTCCTTTAAGTCCCTTAGCTTCCATTCACTTGCCATTATAATTCGCTGTCCCACTCACAGCTGACCTCTCTGTTCTCAGCCTCCTACATTGTTCCAACTTTTCTGACTCAGCATCAACTTCAAAAATAAACACGTGGGAACGACTGCCCCCCATTTGTTTTTGACAGCAGGTTCTGGTAATGATTCTGTTCTTCATTTAATCACTACTGCCTTCCACCCCATCACAGTTTCTCTCTTTAACTCCTTCCTCTGTTCCCATTTTCCCAGCATCTGTCCTTACTGAAACACTGTTGCAGCACAAACATTTCCTGTTCTGAAGAAAATTCTCTTTCTCAAAATGCTACCTCGCCTACTAAGTAGTACCAACATTTTCAGTTCATGATTTAGATTTACAGCATCTGCAGTATTTTGACTTTTTAAAGAAGTTGATGTCATAGAGAAATGTGGTGAGGTTGTAATTGAATGTAAATACATACACACAATAGATAAATAACTTCGGAGAGAGTGGCAAAAGTGAATATCATGGGATCAGGAAAGTAATCTTCTTCGGCACACACTTGGTCAAATGTTGTCTTGTTGCCGAGGGCAGTCACCTCGATTACCATTACCAGAAATACAGCAATCACTGCCTTCCTGTTCAGTTTTGCTGCATTTGCCCACTGTGGAACAGCAGAGTGTATCTGAGACATTCCTCTCAAAACTGCTGCACTCCATATAAGGACTGTGCAGCTTTATTGGGAAAACTGCCAAATATTTGAGGAAATGTGATCTCTAATTGAGACTGTCGAGAGACGCAGAACACACTGAGACACTGAGTGGTCATCATAAGTTGTGACTGTTCACCATCGTTGAACTATACAGGGAGGGATGTGATGTGTTTCCTCTAAAACAAAGGAATCTGTTTTCTGGAAGGTGATCACTTGGAATCAGGAACGGCTTTCCATTGCCGAAATATGTGAAAAGCAGCTCACAGTCTGCAGAGCCTCAGAACAGCCACTGCGTGTTTTTCTGTTCTGTTGATCTGAGAGGAAGCACCTGGCATTGCGGTGATTTCTCTGCTTCCGTTTTTCTTGCCTGCTGCTCTGTAATGTCAAGAAACTGCAGCAGCATATTAAAACTCGGAATTTGAAATTACGTTGTTTAAAATCCAGAAGGCCAAAGTATCGGGGGAAGCATTTCTGGGCAATATCATTAATTCATTGGAAATATTTGACAGCTTAGTGTCTGCAAATAAACGTAACTCATCACAAAAACTGAATCACAGCACAGAATATCTGTAATCTGTGTACAATTTTCAAATGTATAACACACAATATCAACGGGCCATGATAAATCACTCTGAGTCCAAATCAATCAGCAAAGTCAGATGCACCAATGCATCAATTCTCGCTGTGGTTTTAATTTCAAATAGAAGAACCCATGAGATGTTGAGGCTGTTGCCTGTATAGGTTAATGAAGCAGGAATACTGTTAACAATCAAATACAATCAGGAGGATTGAGCCTGTGTTAATGTAAAGTGTTAACTCGCTGTGGTCCGATCACTGGAAATGCAGCCTGTGTCAATGTCAGTAGTTAACTTGCCGTGATTCAATTCAAAGAGGGGATCTGAAGGTAGACAGTGGTTTCAATAAACTATCCACTGTGCCCCAATAAATAACATTTAATGTCAGCCTGATTTCTCTGGGAGCGAAAGTAGACCTGGGTAATGAAAAGAGTCTGAAGAACTAAAACAGATCAATAAATGAACACAGCTGAGCAGCCACTATCGAGTTATCACAGGTAGAAAGTGTTCAAATGATTAATTCCTCCGGATCTCACATAGAATGAAACAAAAACTCCCCAGAAATGGACATTTAATAAAGGAATTCCACAAACTGCATTGTCAATCTCGACAAAAATGATTTGAAACAAGGTAAATCCTCCATAACACTGCCACACACTCTTTTGTTTCTGAGGATATGTCCGGTACTTTCCCAATATTATGGACTTGTCCCCCTGAGGTGTGTTTTGCAGAAATCACAGACTGACAATTTCATTATGAGCCAAGGGTGTTGACAGCGACTGGTTGTCAGAGAAACTTGAAACACACGCACAGAATGGTGGGGATTGAAGATATTTGGGTCAATCTCTTGTATCTGTGAGGAGCTGAGCAATCCTGTAAACAGTGGCACTTACACATGAACATACTGAGAAATGGTAGCACTAACCAAGGAACTTGCAGTAAGCACTGATACTCAGCAAAGAACCAAGATAAATTATGTTATACATGCAAGATCTCCTCAGACTTTTTCAAATACTTAAGAGAATGCAGTATGAAAGTCGAGATCTGAGGATCTCTCTGCCAATACTGTCATTTTCTGGGGTCCCTGTTAATAATGTGACACGCAGGCAACCAAATAAACACTGATCTCAAA
>NW_027140284.1:0-22342 GCF_036365525.1 Heterodontus francisci
TGTCCCCACTCACTGTCCCCACTCACTGTCCCCACTCACTGTCCCCACTCACTGTCCCCACTCACTGTCCCCACTCACTGTCCCCACTCACTGTCCCCACTCACTGTCCGCACTCACTGACCCCACTCACAGACCCCACTCACTGACCCCACTCACTGTCCCCACTCACTGTCCCCACTCACTGTCCCCACTCACTGTCCCCACTCACTGTCCCCACTCACTGTCCCCACTCACTGTCCCCACTTACTGTCCCCACTCACTGCCCCCACTCACGACCCCTCTCACTGACCCCACTCACTGACCCCACTCACTGACCCCACTCACTGACCCCACTCACTGACCCCACTCACTGACCCCACTCACTGACCCCACTCACTGACCCCACTCACTGACCCCACTCACTGTCCGCACTCACTGACCCCACTCACTGACCCCACTCACTGACCCCACTCACTGTCCGCACTCACATTCCGCACTCACTGTCCGCACTCACTGTCCGCACTCACTGTCCGCACTCACTGTCCCCACTCACTGACCCCACTCACTGTCCCCACTCACTGTCCCCACTCACTGTCCCCACTCACTGTCCCCACTCACTGTCCCCACTCACTGTCCCCACTCACTGTCCCCACTCACTGTCCCCACTCACTGACCCCACTCACTGACCCCACTCACTGACCCCACTCACTGTCCCCACTCACTGTCCCCACTCACTGTCCCCACTCACTGTCCCCACTCACTGTCCCCACTCACGGTCCCCACTCACTATCCACACTCACTGACCCCACTCACTGTCACCACTCACTGTCACCACGCACTGTCACCACGCACTGTCACCACGCACTGTCACCACGCACTGTCACCACGCACTGTCACCACGCACTGTCACCACACACTGTCACCACGCACTGTCACCACGCACTGTCACCACGCACTGTCACCACGCACTGTCACCACGCACTGTCACCACGCACTGTCACCACGCACTGTCACCACGCACTGTCACCACTCACTGTCACCACTCACTGTCACCACTCACTGTCACCACTCACTGTCACCACTCACTGTCACCACTCACTGTCCCCACTCACTGTCCCCACTCACTGACCCCACTCACTGACCCCACTCACTGACCCCACTCACTGTCCCCACTCACTGTCCCCACTCACTGTCCCCACTCACTGTCCCCACTCACTGTCCCCACTCTCAATCACCACTCACTGACCCCACTCACTGACCCCACTCACTGACCCCACTCACTGTCCCCACTCACTGTCCCCACTCACCGTCCCCACTCACCGTCCCCACTCACCGTCCCCACTCACCGTCCCCACTCACCGTCCCCACTCACCGTCCCCACTCACCGTCCCCACTCACTGTCCCCACTCACCGTCCCCACTCACCGTCCCCACTCACTGTCCACACTCACTGTCCACACTCACTGTCCCCACTCACTGTCCCCACTTACTGTCCCCACTCACTGTCCCCACTCACTGTCCCCACTCACTGTCCCCACTCACTGTCACCACTCACTGTCACCACTCACTGTCACCACTCACTGTCCCCACTCACTGTCCGCACTCACTGACTCCACTCACTGTCCCCACTCACTGTCCCCACTCACCGTCCCCACTCACTGACCCCACGCACTGACCCCACTCACTGTCCCCACTCACTGTCCCCACTCACTGTCCCCACTCACTGTCCCCACTCACTGTCACCACTCACGGTCCCCACTCACTGACCCCACTCACGGTCCCCACTCACTGACCCCACTCACTGTCCCCACTCACTGTCCCCACTCACGGTCCCCACTCACTGTCCCCACTCACTGTCCCCACTCACTGTCCCCACTCACTGTCCCCACTCACTGTCCCCACTCACTGACCCCACTCACTGCCCCCACTCACTGACCCCACTCACTGACCCCACTCACTGACCCCACTCACTGACCCCACTCACTGACCCCACTCACTGTCCGCACTCACTGACCCCACTCACTGTCCGCACTCACTGTCCGCACTCACTGTCCGCACTCACTGTACCCACTCACTGACCCCACTCACTGACCCCACTCACTGTCCCCTCTCACTTTCCCCACTCACTGTCCCCACTCACTGTCCCCACTCACTGTCCCCACTCACTGTCCCCACTCACTGTCCCCACTCACTGACCCCACTCACTGTCCCCACTCACTGTCCGCACGCACTGACCCCACTCACTGACCCCACTCACTGTCCCCACTCACTGTCCCCACTCACTGTCCCCACTCACTGTCCCCACTCACTGTCCCCACTCACTGTCCCCACTCACTGACTCCATTCACTGTCCCCACTCACTGTCCCCACTCACTGTCCCCACTCACTGTCCCCACGCACTGTCCCCACGCACTGTCCCCACGCACTGACCCCACTCACTGACCCCACTCACTGTCCCCACTCACTGTCCCCACGCACTGACCCCACTCACTGTCCCCACTCACTGTCCCCACTCACTGTCCCCACTCACTGTCCCCACTCACTGTCCCCACTCACTGTCCCCACTCACTGACTCCATTCACTGTCCCCACTCACTGTCCCCACTCACTGTCCCCACTCACTGTCCCCACTCACTGTCCCCACGCACTGTCCCCACGCACTGACCCCACTCACAGACCCCACTCACTGTCCCCACTCACTGTCCCCACTCACTGTCCCCACGCACTGACCCCACGCACTGACCCCACGCACTGACCCCACGCACTGACCCCACGCACTGACCCCACGCACTGACCCCACTCACTGTCCCCACTCACTGTCCCCACTCACTGTCCACACTCACTGTCCCCACTCACTGTCCCCACTCACTGTCCCCACTCACTGTCCCCACTCACTGTCCCCACTCACTGTCCCCACTCACTGTCCCCACTCACTGACCCCACTCACTGACCCCACTCACTGACCCCACTCACTGACCCCACTCACTGACCCCACTCACTATCCACACTCACTGACCCCACTCACAATCCGCACTCACTATCCGCACTCACTGTCACCACTCACTGTCACCACTCACTGTCCCCACTCACTGTCCCCACTCACTGTCCCCACTCACTGTCCCCACTCACTGTCCCCACTCACTGACCCCACTCACTGACCCCACTCACAGTCCCCACTCACAGTCCCCACTCACAGTCCCCACTCACTGTCCCCACTCACTGTCCCCACTCACTGTCCCCACTCACTGTCCCCACTCACTGTCCCCACTCACTGTCCCCACTCACTGTCCCCACTCACTGTCCCCACTCACAGTCCCCACTCACTGTCCCCACTCACTGTCCCCACTCACTGTCCCCACTCACTGTCCCCACTCACTGTCCCCACTCACTGTCCCCACTCACTGTCCCCACTCACTGTCCCCACTCACTGTCCCCACTCACTGACCCCACTCACTGTCCCCACTCACTGTCCCCACTCACTGTCCCCACTCACTGTCCCCACTCACTGTCCCCACTCACTGACCCCACTCACTGTCCCCACTCACTGTCCCCACTCACTGTCCCCACTCACTGTCCCCACTCACTGTCCCCACTCACTGTCCCCACTCACTGTCCCCACTCACTGTCCCCACTCACTGTCACCACTCACTGTCCGCACTCACTGACTCCACTCACTGTCCCCACTCACTGTCCCCACTCACTGTCCGCACTCACTAACCCCACGCACTGACCCCACTCACTGTCCCCACTCACTGTCCCCACTCACTGTCCCCACTCACCGTCCCCACTCACCGTCCCCACTCACCGTCCCCACTCACCGTCCCCACTCACCGTCCCCACTCACCGTCCCCACTCACCGTCCCCACTCACCGTCCCCACTCACCGTCCCCACTCACCGACTCCACTCACCGACTCCACTCACCGACTCCACTCACCGACTCCACTCACCGAATCCACTCACTGTCCCCACTCACTGTCCCCACTCACTGTCCCCACTCACTGACCCCACTCACTGACCCCACTCACTGACCCCACTCACTGACCCCACTCACTGACCCCACTCACTGTCCCCACTCACTGTCCGCACGCACTGACCCCACTCACTGTCCCCACTCACTGTCCCCACTCACTGTCCCCACTCACTGTCCCCACTCACTGTCCCCACTCACTGTCCCCACTCACTGTCCCCACTCACTGTCCACACTCACTGTCCCCACTCACTGACTCCATTCACTGTCCCCACTCACTGTCCCCACTCACTGTCCCCACTCACTGTCCCCACGCACTGACCCCACTCACTGTCCCCACGCACTGACCCCACGCACTGACCCCACGCACTGACCCCACTCACTGTCCCCACTCTCTGTCCCCACTCACTGTCCCCACTCACTGTCCCCACTCACTGTCCCCACTCACTGACCCCACTCACTGACCCCACTCACTGACCCCACTCACTGACCCCACTCACTGACCCCACTCACTGTCCACACTCACTGACCCCACTCACTATCCGCACTCACTGTCACCACTCACTGTCACCACTCACTGTCACCACTCACTGTCCCCACTCACTGTCACCACTCACGGTCCCCACTCACGGTCCCCACTCACTGACCCCACTCACTGACCCCACTCACTGCCCCCACTCACTGTCCCCACTCACGGTCCCCACTCACGGTCCCCACTCACGGTCCCCACTCACTGTCCCCACTCACTGTCCCCACTCACTGTCCCCACTCACTGTCCCCACTCACTGACCCCACTCACTGACCCCACTCACTGACCCCACTCACTGACCCCACTCACTGACCCCACTCACTGACCCCACTCACTGACCCCACTCACTGACCCCACTCACTGTCCGCACTCACTGTCCGCACTCACTGTCCGCACTCACTGACCCCACTCACTGACCCCACTCACTGTCCCCACTCACTTTCCCCACTCACTGTCCCCACTCACTGTCCCCACTCACTGTCCCCACTCACTGTCCCCACTCACTGTCCCCACTCACTGTCCCCACTCACTGACCCCACTCACTGTCCCCACTCACTGTCCGCACGCACTGACCCCACTCACTGACCCCACTCACTGTCCCCACTCACTGTCCCCACTCACTGTCCCCACTCACTGTCCCCACTCACTGTCCCCACTCACTGTCCCCACTCACTGACTCCACGCACTGACCCCACGCACTGACCCCACGCACTGACCCCACGCACTGACCCCACGCACTGACCCCACTCACTGACCCCACTCACTGACCCCACTCACTGACCCCACTCACTGTCCCCACTCACTGTCCACACTCACTGTCCCCACTCACTGTCCCCACTCACTGTCCCCACTCACTGTCCCCACTCACTGTCCCCACTCACTGTCCCCACTCACTGTCCCCACTCACTGACCCCACTCACTGACCCCACTCACTGACCCCACTCACTGACCCCACTCACTGACCCCACTCACTATCCACACTCACTGACCCCACTCACTATCCGCACTCACTGTCACCACTCACTGTCACCACTCACTGTCACCACTCACTGTCCCCACTCACTGTCCCCACTCACTGTCCCCACTCACTGACCCCACTCACTGACCCCACTCACTGTCCCCACTTACTGTCCCCACTCACTGACCCCACTCACTGACCCCACTCACAGTCCCCACTCACAGTCCCCACTCACAGTCCCCACTCACTGTCCCCACTCACTGTCCCCACTCACTATCCCCACTCACTGTCCCCACTCACCGTCCCCACTCACCGTCCCCACTCACAGTCCCCACTCACTGTCCCCACTCACTGTCCCCACTCACTGTCCCCACTCACTGTCCCCACTCACTGTCCCCACTCACTGTCCCCACTCACTGACCCCACTCACTGACCCCACTCACTATCCACACTCACTGACCCCACTCACTATCCGCACTCACTGTCCGCACTCAGTGTCACCACTCACTGTCACCACTCACTGTCCCCACTCACTGACCCCACTCACTGTCCGCACTCACTGACCCCACTCACTGACCGCACTCACTGTCCACACTCACTATCCGCACTCACTGTACCCACTCACTGACCCCACTCACTGACCCCACTCACTGACCCCACTCACTGTCCCCACTCACTTTCCCCACTCACTGTCCCCACTCACTGTCCCCACTCACTGTCCCCACTCACTGTCCCCACTCACTGTCCCCACTCACTGTCCCCACTCACTGTCCGCACTCACTGACCCCACTCACTGTCCCCACTCACTGTCCCCACTCACTGTCCCCACTCACTGTCCCCACTCACTGTCCCCACTCACTGTCCCCACTCACTGTCCCCACTCACTGTCCCCACTCACTGACCCCACTCACTGTCCCCACTCACTGTCCCCACTCACTGTCCCCACTCACTGTCCCCACTCACTGTCCCCACTCACTGTCCCCACTCACTGTCCCCACTCACTGTCACCACTCACTGTCCCCACTCACTGTCCGCACTCACTGACTCCACTCACTGTCCCCACTCACTGTCCCCACTCACTGTCCGCACTCACTAACCCCACGCACTGACCCCACTCACTGTCCCCACTCACTGTCCCCACTCACTGTCCCCACTCACTGTCCCCACTCACTGTCCCCACTCACCGTCCCCACTCACCGTCCCCACTCACCGTCCCCACTCACCGTCCCCACTCACCGTCCCCACTCACCGACTCCACTCACCGACTCCACTCACCGACTCCACTCACCGAATCCACTCACTGTCCCCACTCACTGTCCCCACTCACTGTCCCCACTCACTGACCCCACTCACTGACCCCACTCACTGACCCCACTCACTGACCCCACTCACTGTCCCCACTCACTGTCCGCACGCACTGACCCCACTCACTGTCCCCACTAACTGTCCCCACTCACTGTCCCCACTCACTGTCCCCACTCACTGTCCCCACTCACTGTCCCCACTCACTGTCCCCACTCACTGTCCCCACTCACTGTCCCCACTCACTGTCCACACTCACTGTCCCCACTCACTGACTCCATTTACTGTCCCCACTCACTGTCCCCACTCACTGTCCCCACTCACTGTCCCCACGCACTGACCCCACTCACTGTCCCCACGCACTGTCCCCACGCACTGTCCCCACGCACTGACCCCACGCACTGACCCCACGCACTGACCCCACTCACTGTCCCCACTCACTGTCCCCACTCACTGTCCCCACTCACTGTCCCCACTCACTGTCCCCACTCACTGTCCCCACTCACTGTCCCCACTCACTGACCCCACTCACTGACCCCACTCACTGACCCCACTCACTGACCCCACTCACTGACCCCACTCACTGACCCCACTCACTGACCCCACTCACTGACCCCACTCACTATCCACACTCACTGACCCCACTCACTATCCGCACTCACTGTCACCACTCACTGTCACCACTCACTGTCACCACTCACTGTCACCACTCACTGTCCCCACTCACTGTCCCCACTCACTGTCCCCACTCACTGTCCCCACTCACTGTCCCCACTCACTGACCCCACTCACTGACCCCACTCACTGACCCCACTCACTGTCCCCACTCACTGTCCCCACTCAGTGTCCCCACTCAGTGTCCCCACTCAGTGTCCCCACTCAGTGTCCCCACTCAGTGTCCCCACTCAGTGTCCCCACTCACTGTCCCCACTCACTGTCCCCACTCACTGTCCCCACTCACTGTCCCCACTCACTGTCCCCACTCACTGTCCCCACTCTCAATCACCACTCACTGACTCCACTCACTGTCCCCACTCACTGTCCCCACTCACTATCCCCACTCACTTTCCCCACTCACTGTCCCCACTCACTGTCCGCACTCACTGACTCCACTCACTGACTCCACTCACTGTCCCCACTCAATGTCCCCACTCACTGTCCCCACTCACTGTCCCCACTCACTGTCCCCACGCACTGTCCCCACTCACTGACCCCACTGACTGTCCCCACTCACTGTCCGCACGCACTGACCCCACTCACTGACCCCACTCACTGACCCCACTCACTGTCCCCACTCACTGTCCCCACTCACCGTCCCCACTCACCGTCCCCACTCACCGTCCCCACTCACCGTCCCCACTCACCGTCCCCACTCACCGTCCCCACTCACTGACTCCACTCACTGTCCCCACTCACTGTCCCCACTCACTGTCCCCACGCACTGTCCCCACGCACTGTCCCCACGCACTGTCCCCACGCACTGTCCCCACGCACTGTCCCCACGCACTGTCCCCACGCACTGGCCCCACTCACTGTCCCCACTCACTGTCCCCACGCACTGTCCCCACGCACTGACCCCACTCACTGTCCCCACTCACTGTCCCCACTCACTGTGCCCACTCACTGTCCCCAGTCACTGTCCCCAGTCACTGTCCCCAGTCACTGTCCCCAGTCACTGTCCCCAGTCACTGACCCCACTCACTGACCCCACTCACTATCCACACTCACTGACCCCACTCACTGTCCGCACGCACTGACCCCACTCACTGACCCCACTCACTGACCCCACTCACTGACCCCACTTAATGTCACCACTCACCGTCCCCACTCACCGTCCCCACTCACCGTCCCCACTCACTGTCCCCACTCACTGACTCCACTCACTGTCCCCACGCACTGTCCCCACGCACTGTCCCCACGCACTGTCCCCACGCACTGTCCCCACGCACTGTCCCCACTCACTGTCCCCACGCACTGACCCCACTCACTGACCCCACTCACTGTCCCCACTCACTGTCCCCACTCACTGTCCCCACTCACTGTCCCCAGTCACTGTCCCCAGTCACTGTCCCCAGTCACTGACCCCACTCACTGACCCCATCACTATCCACACTCACTGACCCCACTCACTATCCGCACTCACTGTCACCACTCACTGTCACCACTCACTGTCACCACTCACTGTCACCACTCACTGACCCCACTCACTGACCCCACTCACTGACCCCACTTACTGACCCCACTCACTTACCCCACACACTATCCACACTCACTGACCCCACTCACTATCCGCACTCACTGTCACCACTCACTGTCACCACTCACTGTCACCACTCACTGTCACCACTCACTGTCACCACTCACTGACCCCACTCACTGACCCCACTCACTGTCCCCACTCACTGTCCCCACTCACTGTCCCCACTCACTGACCCCAGTCACTGACCCCAGTCACTGTCCCCACTCACTGACCCCGCTCACTGACCCCGCTCACTGACCCCGCTCCCCGTCCCCGCTCCCCGTCCCCGCTCCCCGTCCCCGCTCCCCGTCCCCGCTCCCCGTCCCCGCTCCCCGTCCCCGCTCCCCGTCCCCGCTCAGCGTCCCCGCTCAGCGTCCCCGCTCAGCGTCCCCGCTCCCCGTCCCCACTCAGCATCCCCACTCAGCATCCCCACTCACCCTCCCCACTCACCCTCCCCACTCACCCTCCCCACTCACCCTCCCCACTCCCCGTCCCCACTCCCCGTCCCCACTCCCCGTCCCCACTCCCCGTCCCCACTCTCCGTCCCCACTCCCCGTCCCCACTCCCCGTCCCCACCCCCCGTCCCCACCCCCCGTCCCCACCCCCCGTCCCCACCCCCCGTCCCCACCCCCCGTCACCACTCCCCGTCACCACTCCCCGTCCCCACCAACCGTCCCCACCCCCCGTCCCCACCCCCCGTCCCCACCCCCCGTCCCCACCCCGCGTCCCCACCCCGCGTCCCCACCCCGCGTCCCCACCCCGCGTCCCCACCCCGCGTCCCCACCCCGCGTCCCCACCCCGCGTCCCCACCCCGCGTCCCCACCCCGCGTCCCCACCCAGCGTCCCCACTCCCCGCCCCCACTCCCCGCCCCCACTCCCCGCCCCCACTCCCCGCCCCCACTCCCCGCCCCCACTCCCCGCCCCCACTCCCCGCCCCCACTCCCCGCCCCCACTCCCCGCCCCCACTCCCCGCCCCCACTCCCCGCCCCCACGCACCGCCCCCACGCACCGCCCCCACGCACCGCCCCCACTCCCCGCCCCCACGCACCGCCCCCACGCACCGCCCCCACGCACCGCCCCCACGCACCGCCCCCACGCACCGCCCCCACGCACCGCCCCCACGCACCGTCCCCACGCACCGTCCCCACGCACCGTCCCCACGCACCGTCCCCACTCAGCGTCCCCACTCAGCGTCTCCACTCAGCGTCCCCACTCAGCGTCCCCACTCAGCGTCCCCACGCTCCGTCCCCACGCTCCGTCCCCACTCTCCGTCCCCACTCACCGTCCCCACTCACCGTCCCCACTCACCGTCCCCACTCACCGTCCCCACTCTCCGTCCCCACTCTCCGTCCCCACTCTCCGTCCCCACTCCCCGCCCCCACGCCCCGCCCCCACTCCCCGCACCCACCCAGCGTCCCCACCCAGCGTCCCCACCCAGCGTCCCCACCCAGCGTCCCCACCCAGCGTCCCCACTCCCCGTCCCCACTCCCCGTCCCCACTCCCCGTCCCCACTCACTGTCCCCACTCACTGACCCCACTCACTGACCCCACTCACTATCCACACTCACTGACCCCACTCACTATCCGCACTCACTGTCCGCACTCATTGTCACCACTCACTGTCACCACTCACTGTCCCCACTCACTGACCCCACTCACTGTCCGCACTCACTGACCCCACTCACTGACCGCACTCACTGTCCGCACTCACTGTCCGCACTCACTGTCCGCACTCACTGACCCCACTCACTGACCCCACTCACTGACCCCACTCACTGACCCCACTCACTGACCCCACTCACTGACCCCACTCACTGACCCCACTCACTGACCCCACTCACTGACCCCACTCACTGACCCCACTCACTGACCCCACTCACTGACCCCACTCACTGTCCCCACTCACTGACCCCACTCACTGTCCCCACTCACTGTCCCCACTCACTGTCCCCACTCACTGTCCCCACTCACTGTCCCCACTCACTGTCCCCACTCACTGTCCCCACTCACTGTCCCCACTCACTGTCCCCACTCACTGACCCCACTCACTGACCCCACTCACTGACCCCACTCACTGACCCCACTCACTATCCCCACTCACTGTCCGCACTCACTGACCCCACTCACAGACCCCACTCACTGACCCCACTCACTGTCCCCACTCACTGTCCCCACTCACTGTCCCCACTCACTGTCCCCACTCACTGTCCCCACTCACTTTCTCCACTCACTGTCCCCACTCACTGACTTCACTCACTGTCCCCACTCACTGTCCCCACTCACTGTCCCCACTCACTGTCCCCACTCACTGTCCCCACTCACTGTCCCCACTCACTGTCCCCACTCACTGTCCCCACTCACTGTCCGCACGCACTGACCCCACTCACTGACCCCACTCACTGACCCCACTCACTGACCCCACTCACTGACCCCACTCACTGTCCCCACTCACTGTCCCCACTCACTGTCCCCACTAACTGACCCCACTCACTGACCCCACTCACTGACCCCACTAACTGTCCCCACTCACTGTCCCCACTCACTGTCCCCACTCACTGTCCCCACTCACTGTCCCCACTCACTGTCCCCACTCACTGTCCCCACTCACAGACCCCACTCACTATCCACACTCACTGACCCCACTCACTGTCACCACTCACTGTCCCCACTCACTGTCCCCACTCACTGTCCCCACTCACTGTCCCCACTCACTGTCCCCACTCACTGTCCCCACTCACTGTCCCCACTCACTGTCCCCACTCACTGACCCCACTCACTGTCCCCACTCACTGTCCCCACTCACTGTCCCCACTCACTGTCCCCACTCACTGTCCCCACTCACTGTCCCCACTCACTGTCCCCACTCACTGACCCCACGCACTGACCCCACACACTGACCCCACACACTGACCCCACACACTGACCCCACACACTGACCCCACTCACTGACCCCACTCACTGACCCCACTCACTGACCCCACTCACTGACCCCACTCACTGACCCCACTCACTGACCCCACTCATCTATCCACACTCACTGACCCCACTCACTGACCCCACTCACTATCCGCACTCACTGTCACCACTCACTGTCACCACTCACTGTCACCACTCACTGTCCCCACTCACTGTCCCCACTCACTGTCCGCACTCACTGTCCCCACTCACTGTCCCCACTCACTGTCCCCACTCACTGTCCCCACTCACTGTCCCCACTCACTGTCCCCACTCACTGACCCCACTCACTGACCCCACTCACTGACCCCACTCACTGACCCCACTCACTGACCCCACTCACTGACCCCACTCACTGACCCCACTCACTGACCCCACTCACTGACCCCACTCACTGACCCCACTCACTGACCCCACTCACTGACCCCACTCACTGTCCCCACTCACTGTCCCCACTCACTGTCCCCACTCACTGACCCCACTCACTGACCCCAGTCACTGACCCCACTCACTGACCCCACTTACTATCCGCACTCACTGACCCCACTCACTATCAGCACTCACTGTCACCACGCCATGTCACCACTCACTGTCACCACTCACTGTCACCACTCACTGTCACCACTCACTGTCACCACTCACTGTCACCACTCACTGTCACCACTCACTGTCACCACTCACTGTCACCACTCACTGTCACCACTCACTTTCACCACTCACTGTCCCCACTCACTGTCCCCACTCACTGACCCCACTCACTGACCCCACTCACTGACCCCACTCACTGACCCCACTCACTGTCCCCACTCACTGTCCCCACTCACTGTCCCCACTCACTGTCCCCACTCACTGTCCCCACTCACTGTCCCCACTCACTGTCCCCACTCACTGTCCCCACTCTCAATCACCACTCACTGACCCCACTCAGTGTCCCCACTCAGTGTCCCCACTCACTGTCCCCACTCACTGTCCCCACTCACTGTCCCCACTCACTGTCCCCACTCACTGTCCCCACTCACCGTCGTCACTCACTGTCCCCACTCACTGTCCCCACTCACTGTCCCCACTCACTGTCCCCACTCACTGTCCCCACTCACTGTCCCCACTCACTGTCCCCACTCACTGTCCGCACTCACTGACTCCACTCACTGACTCCACTCACTGTCCCCACTCACTGTCCCCACTCACTGTCCCCACTCACTGTCCCCACTTACTGTCCCCACTTACTGTCCCCACTCACTGTCCCCACTCACTGTCCCCACTCACTGACCCCACGCACTGACCCCACTCACTGTCCCCACTCACTGTCACCACTCACGGTCACCACTCACGGTCACCACTCACGGTCCCCTCTCACGGTCCCCACTCACGGTCCCCACTCACTGACCCCACTCACTGTCCCCACTCACTGTCCCCACTTACTGTCCCCACTCACTGTCCCCACTCACTGTCCCCACTCACTGTCCCCACTCACTGTCCCCACTCACTGTCCCCACTCACTGTCCCCACTCACTGTCCCCACTCACTGTCCGCACTCACTGACCCCACTCACAGACCCCACTCACTGACCCCACTCACTGTCCCCACTCACTGTCCCCACTCACTGTCCCCACTCACTGTCCCCACTCACTGTCCCCACTCACTGTCCCCACTCACTGTCCCCACTCACAGTCCCCACTCACTGTCCCCACTCACTGCCCCCACTCACTGACCCCTCTCACTGACCCCACTCACTGACCCCACTCACTGACCCCACTCACTGACCCCACTCACTGACCCCACTCACTGACCCCACTCACTGACCCCACTCACTGACCCCACTCACTGTCCGCACTCACTGACCCCACTCACTGACCCCACTCACTGACCCCACTCACTGTCCGCACTCACATTCCGCACTCACTGTCCGCACTCACTGTCCGCACTCACTGTCCGCACTCACTGTCCCCACTCACTGACCCCACTCACTGTCCCCACTCACTGTCCCCACTCACTGTCCCCACTCACTGTCCCCACTCACTGTCCCCACTCACTGTCCCCACTCACTGTCCCCACTCACTGTCCCCACTCACTGTCCCCACTCACTGACCCCACTCACTGACCCCACTCACTGACCCCACTCACTGTCCCCACTCACTGTCCCCACTCACTGTCCCCACTCACTGTCCCCACTCACTGTCCCCACTCACGGTCCCCACTCACTATCCACACTCACTGACCCCACTCACTGTCACCACTCACTGTCACCACGCACTGTCACCACGCACTGTCACCACGCACTGTCACCACGCACTGTCACCACGCACTGTCACCACGCACTGTCACCACGCACTGTCACCACGCACTGTCACCACGCACTGTCACCACGCACTGTCACCACGCACTGTCACCACGCACTGTCACCACGCACTGTCACCACTCACTGTCACCACTCACTGTCACCACTCACTGTCACCACTCACTGTCACCACTCACTGTCCCCACTCACTGTCCCCACTCACTGTCCCCACTCACTGTCCCCACTCACTGACCCCACTCACTGACCCCACTCACTGACCCCACTCACTGTCCCCACTCACTGTCCCCACTCACTGTCCCCACTCACTGTCCCCACTCACTGTCCCCACTCTCAATCACCACTCACTGACCCCACTCACTGACCCCACTCACTGACCCCACTCACTGTCCCCACTCACTGTCCCCACTCACCGTCCCCACTCACCGTCCCCACTCACCGTCCCCACTCACCGTCCCCACTCACCGTCCCCACTCACCGTCCCCACTCACCGTCCCCACTCACTGTCCCCACTCACCGTCCCCACTCACCGTCCCCACTCACCGTCCCCACTCACTGTCCACACTCACTGTCCACACTCACTGTCCCCACTCACTGTCCCCACTCACTGTCCCCACTCACTGTCCCCACTCACTGTCCCCACTCACTGTCACCACTCACTGTCACCACTCACTGTCACCACTCACTGTCCCCACTCACTGTCCGCACTCACTGACTCCACTCACTGTCCCCACTCACTGTCCCCACTCACCGTCCCCACTCACTGACCCCACGCACTGACCCCACTCACTGTCCCCACTCACTGTCCCCACTCACTGTCCCCACTCACTGTCCCCACTCACTGTCACCACTCACGGTCCCCACTCACTGACCCCACTCACGGTCCCCACTCACTGACCCCACTCACTGTCCCCACTCACTGTCCCCACTCACGGTCCCCACTCACTGTCCCCACTCACTGTCCCCACTCACTGTCCCCACTCACTGTCCCCACTCACTGACCCCACTCACTGCCCCCACTCACTGACCCCACTCACTGACCCCACTCACTGACCCCACTCACTGACCCCACTCACTGACCCCACTCACTGTCCGCACTCACTGACCCCACTCACTGTCCGCACTCACTGTCCGCACTCACTGTCCGCACTCACTGTACCCACTCACTGACCCCACTCACTGACCCCACTCACTGTCCCCTCTCACTTTCCCCACTCACTGTCCCCACTCACTGTCCCCACTCACTGTCCCCACTCACTGTCCCCACTCACTGTCCCCACTCACTGACCCCACTCACTGTCCCCACTCACTGTCCGCACGCACTGACCCCACTCACTGTCCCCACTCACTGTCCCCACTCACTGTCCCCACTCACTGTCCCCACTCACTGTCCCCACTCACTGTCCCCACTCACTGTCCCCACTCACTGACTCCATTCACTGTCCCCACTCACTGTCCCCACTCACTGTCCCCACTCACTGTCCCCACGCACTGTCCCCACGCACTGTCCCCACGCACTGACCCCACTCACTGACCCCACTCACTGTCCCCACTCACTGTCCCCACGCACTGACCCCACTCACTGTCCCCACTCACTGTCCCCACTCACTGTCCCCACTCACTGTCCCCACTCACTGTCCCCACTCACTGTCCCCACTCACTGACTCCATTCACTGTCCCCACTCACTGTCCCCACTCACTGTCCCCACTCACTGTCCCCACTCACTGTCCCCACGCACTGTCCCCACGCACTGACCCCACTCACAGACCCCACTCACTGTCCCCACTCACTGTCCCCACGCACTGACCCCACGCACTGACCCCACGCACTGACCCCACGCACTGACCCCACGCACTGACCCCACGCACTGACCCCACGCACTGACCCCACTCACTGTCCCCACTCACTGTCCCCACTCACTGTCCACACTCACTGTCCCCACTCACTGTCCCCACTCACTGTCCCCACTCACTGTCCCCACTCACTGTCCCCACTCACTGTCCCCACTCACTGTCCCCACTCACTGACCCCACTCACTGACCCCACTCACTGACCCCACTCACTGACCCCACTCACTGACCCCACTCACTATCCACACTCACTGACCCCACTCACAATCCGCACTCACTATCCGCACTCACTGTCA
This sequence comes from Heterodontus francisci, assembly GCF_036365525.1. NCBI lineage: Eukaryota > Metazoa > Chordata > Chondrichthyes > Heterodontiformes > Heterodontidae > Heterodontus > Heterodontus francisci. The sequence goes on from NW_027140284.1 coordinate 16,372, forward strand.
CCACTCACTGTCACCACTCACTGTCCCCACTCACTGTCCCCACTCACTGTCCCCACTCACTGTCCCCACTCACTGTCCCCACTCACTGACCCCACTCACTGACCCCACTCACAGTCCCCACTCACAGTCCCCACTCACAGTCCCCACTCACTGTCCCCACTCACTGTCCCCACTCACTGTCCCCACTCACTGTCCCCACTCACTGTCCCCACTCACTGCCCCCACTCACTGTCCCCACTCACTGTCCCCACTCACAGTCCCCACTCACTGTCCCCACTCACTGTCCCCACTCACTGTCCCCACTCACTGTCCCCACTCACTGTCCCCACTCACTGTCCCCACTCACTGTCCCCACTCACTGTCCCCACTCACTGTCCGCACTCACTGACCCCACTCACTGTCCCCACTCACTGTCCCCACTCACTGTCCCCACTCACTGTCCCCACTCACTGTCCCCACTCACTGACCCCACTCACTGTCCCCACTCACTGTCCCCACTCACTGTCCCCACTCACTGTCCCCACTCACTGTCCCCACTCACTGTCCCCACTCACTGTCCCCACTCACTGTCCCCACTCACTGTCCCCACTCACTGTCACCACTCACTGTCCGCACTCACTGACTCCACTCACTGTCCCCACTCACTGTCCCCACTCACTGTCCGCACTCACTAACCCCACGCACTGACCCCACTCACTGTCCCCACTCACTGTCCCCACTCACTGTCCCCACTCACCGTCCCCACTCACCGTCCCCACTCACCGTCCCCACTCACCGTCCCCACTCACCGTCCCCACTCACCGTCCCCACTCACCGTCCCCACTCACCGTCCCCACTCACCGACTCCACTCACCGACTCCACTCACCGACTCCACTCACCGACTCCACTCACCGAATCCACTCACTGTCCCCACTCACTGTCCCCACTCACTGTCCCCACTCACTGACCCCACTCACTGACCCCACTCACTGACCCCACTCACTGACCCCACTCACTGACCCCACTCACTGTCCCCACTCACTGTCCGGACGCACTGACCCCACTCACTGTCCCCACTCACTGTCCCCACTCACTGTCCCCACTCACTGTCCCCACTCACTGTCCCCACTCACTGTCCCCACTCACTGTCCCCACTCACTGTCCACACTCACTGTCCCCACTCACTGACTCCATTCACTGTCCCCACTCACTGTCCCCACTCACTGTCCCCACTCACTGTCCCCACGCACTGACCCCACTCACTGTCCCCACGCACTGACCCCACGCACTGACCCCACGCACTGACCCCACTCACTGTCCCCACTCTCTGTCCCCACTCACTGTCCCCACTCACTGTCCCCACTCACTGTCCCCACTCACTGACCCCACTCACTGACCCCACTCACTGACCCCACTCACTGACCCCACTCACTGACCCCACTCACTGACCCCACTCACTGTCCACACTCACTGACCCCACTCACTATCCGCACTCACTGTCACCACTCACTGTCACCACTCACTGTCACCACTCACTGTCCCCACTCACTGTCACCACTCACGGTCCCCACTCACGGTCCCCACTCACTGACCCCACTCACTGCCCCCACTCACTGCCCCCACTCACTGTCCCCACTCACGGTCCCCACTCACGGTCCCCACTCACGGTCCCCACTCACGGTCCCCACTCACTGTCCCCACTCACTGTCCCCACTCACTGTCCCCACTCACTGTCCCCACTCACTGACCCCACTCACTGACCCCACTCACTGACCCCACTCACTGACCCCACTCACTGACCCCACTCACTGACCCCACTCACTGTCCGCACTCACTGTCCACACTCACTGTCCGCACTCACTGTCCGCACTCACTGACCCCACTCACTGACCCCACTCACTGTCCCCACTCACTTTCCCCACTCACTGTCCCCACTCACTGTCCCCACTCACTGTCCCCACTCACTGTCCCCACTTACTGTCCCCACTCACTGACCCCACTCACTGACCCCACTCACTGACCCCACTCACTGACCCCACTCACTGACCCCACTCACTATCCACACTCACTGACCCCACTCACTATCCGCACTCACTGTCACCACTCACTGTCACCACTCACTGTCACCACTCACTGTCCCCACTCACTGTCCCCACTCACTGTCCCCACTCACTGACCCCACTCACTGACCCCACTCACTGTCCCCACTTACTGTCCCCACTCACTGACCCCACTCACTGACCCCACTCACAGTCCCCACTCACAGTCCCCACTCACAGTCCCCACTCACTGTCCCCACTCACTGTCCCCACTCACTATCCCCACTCACTGTCCCCACTCACCGTCCCCACTCACCGTCCCCACTCACAGTCCCCACTCACTGTCCCCACTCACTGTCCCCACTCACTGTCCCCACTCACTGTCCCCACTCACTGTCCCCACTCACTGTCCCCACTCACTGTCCCCACTCACTGACCCCACTCACTGACCCCACTCACTATCCACACTCACTGACCCCACTCACTATCCGCACTCACTGTCCGCACTCAGTGTCACCACTCACTGTCACCACTCACTGTCCCCACTCACTGACCCCACTCACTGTCCGCACTCACTGACCCCACTCACTGACCGCACTCACTGTCCACACTCACTATCCGCACTCACTGTACCCACTCACTGACCCCACTCACTGACCCCACTCACTGTCCCCACTCACTTTCCCCACTCACTGTCCCCACTCACTGTCCCCACTCACTGTCCCCACTCACTGTCCCCACTCACTGTCCCCACTCACTGTCCCCACTCACTGTCCGCACTCACTGACCCCACTCACTGTCCCCACTCACTGTCCCCACTCACTGTCCCCACTCACTGTCCCCACTCACTGTCCCCACTCACTGTCCCCACTCACTGTCCCCACTCACTGTCCCCACTCACTGACCCCACTCACTGTCCCCACTCACTGTCCCCACTCACTGTCCCCACTCACTGTCCCCACTCACTGTCCCCACTCACTGTCCCCACTCACTGTCCCCACTCACTGTCACCACTCACTGTCCCCACTCACTGTCCGCACTCACTGACTCCACTCACTGTCCCCACTCACTGTCCCCACTCACTGTCCGCACTCACTAACCCCACGCACTGACCCCACTCACTGTCCCCACTCACTGTCCCCACTCACTGTCCCCACTCACTGTCCCCACTCACTGTCCCCACTCACTGTCCCCACTCACCGTCCCCACTCACCGTCCCCACTCACCGTCCCCACTCACCGTCCCCACTCACCGTCCCCACTCACCGACTCAACTCACCGACTCCACTCACCGACTCCACTCACCGAATCCACTCACTGTCCCCACTCACTGTCCCCACTCACTGTCCCCACTCACTGACCCCACTCACTGACCCCACTCACTGACCCCACTCACTGACCCCACTCACTGTCCCCACTCACTGTCCGCACGCACTGACCCCACTCACTGTCCCCACTAACTGTCCCCACTCACTGTCCCCACTCACTGTCCCCACTCACTGTCCCCACTCACTGTCCCCACTCACTGTCCCCACTCACTGTCCCCACTCACTGTCCCCACTCACTGTCCACACTCACTGTCCCCACTCACTGACTCCATTTACTGTCCCCACTCACTGTCCCCACTCACTGTCCCCACTCACTGTCCCCACGCACTGACCCCACTCACTGTCCCCACGCACTGTCCCCACGCACTGACCCCACGCACTGACCCCACGCACTGACCCCACTCACTGTCCCCACTCACTGTCCCCACTCACTGTCCCCACTCACTGTCCCCACTCACTGTCCCCACTCACTGTCCCCACTCACTGACCCCACTCACTGACCCCACTCACTGACCCCACTCACTGACCCCACTCACTGACCCCACTCACTGACCCCACTCACTGACCCCACTCACTATCCACACTCACTGACCCCACTCACTATCCGCACTCACTGTCACCACTCACTGTCACCACTCACTGTCACCACTCACTGTCACCACTCACTGTCCCCACTCACTGTCCCCACTCACTGTCCCCACTCACTGTCCCCACTCACTGTCCCCACTCACTGTCCCCACTCACTGACCCCACTCACTGACCCCACTCACTGACCCCACTCACTGTCCCCACTCACTGTCCCCACTCACTGTCCCCACTCAGTGTCCCCACTCAGTGTCCCCACTCAGTGTCCCCACTCAGTGTCCCCACTCAGTGTCCCCACTCACTGTCCCCACTCACTGTCCCCACTCACTGTCCCCACTCACTGTCCCCACTCACTGTCCCCACTCACTGTCCCCACTCACTGTCCCCACTCTCAATCACCACTCACTGACTCCACTCACTGTCCCCACTCACTGTCCCCACTCACTGTCCCCACTCACTTTCCCCACTCACTGTCCCCACTCACTGTCCGCACTCACTGACTCCACTCACTGACTCCACTCACTGTCCCCACTCAATGTCCCCACTCACTGTCCCCACTCACTGTCCCCACTCACTGTCCCCACGCACTGTCCCCACTCACTGACCCCACTGACTGTCCCCACTCACTGTCCGCACGCACTGACCCCACTCACTGACCCCACTCACTGACCCCACTCACTGTCCCCACTCACCGTCCCCACTCACCGTCCCCACTCACCGTCCCCACTCACCGTCCCCACTCACCGTCCCCACTCACCGTCCCCACTCACTGACTCCACTCACTGTCCCCACTCACTGTCCCCACTCACTGTCCCCACGCACTGTCCCCACGCACTGTCCCCACGCACTGTCCCCACGCACTGTCCCCACGCACTGTCCCCACGCACTGTCCCCACGCACTGGCCCCACTCACTGTCCCCACTCACTGTCCCCACGCACTGTCCCCACGCACTGACCCCACTCACTGTCCCCACTCACTGTGCCCACTCACTGTCCCCACTCACTGTCCCCAGTCACTGTCCCCAGTCACTGTCCCCAGTCACTGTCCCCAGTCACTGACCCCACTCACTGACCCCACTCACTATCCACACTCACTGACCCCACTCACTGTCCGCACGCACTGACCCCACTCACTGACCCCACTCACTGACCCCACTCACTGACCCCACTTAATGTCACCACTCACCGTCCCCACTCACCGTCCCCACTCACTGTCCCCACTCACTGTCCCCACTCACTGACTCCACTCACTGTCCCCACGCACTGTCCCCACGCACTGTCCCCACGCACTGTCCCCACGCACTGTCCCCACTCACTGTCCCCACGCACTGACCCCACTCACTGACCCCACTCACTGTCCCCACTCACTGTCCCCACTCACTGTCCCCACTCACTGTCCCCAGTCACTGTCCCCAGTCACTGTCCCCAGTCACTGACCCCACTCACTGACCCCACTCACTATCCACACTCACTGACCCCACTCACTATCCGCACTCACTGTCACCACTCACTGTCACCACTCACTGTCACCACTCACTGTCACCACTCACTGACCCCACTCACTGACCCCACTCACTGACCCCACTTACTGACCCCACTCACTTACCCCACACACTATCCACACTCACTGACCCCACTCACTATCCGCACTCACTGTCACCACTCATGTCACCACTCACTGTCACCACTCACTGTCACCACTCACTGTCACCACTCACTGACCCCACTCACTGACCCCACTCACTGTCCCCACTCACTGTCCCCACTCACTGTCCCCACTCACTGACCCCAGTCACTGACCCCAGTCACTGTCCCCACTCACTGACCCCGCTCACTGACCCCGCTCACTGACCCCGCTCCCCGTCCCCGCTCCCCGTCCCCGCTCCCCGTCCCCGCTCCCCGTCCCCGCTCCCCGTCCCCGCTCCCCGTCCCCGCTCAGCGTCCCCGCTCAGCGTCCCCGCTCAGCGTCCCCGCTCCCCGTCCCCACTCAGCATCCCCACTCAGCATCCCCACTCACCCTCCCCACTCACCCTCCCCACT
>NW_027140285.1:0-191222 GCF_036365525.1 Heterodontus francisci
TCGGGGAGAGGGGACGGGGAGTGGGGACGGGGAGTGGGGACGGTGAGTGGGGACGGTGAGTGGGGACGGGGAGAGGGGACGGTGAGTGGGGACGGGAAGTGGGGACTGGGAGTGGGGACGGGGAGTGGGGACGGGGAGAGGGGACGGCGAGTGGGGACGTTGAGTGGGGACGGGGAGAGGGGACGGGGAGTGGGGAAGGGGAGTGATGATGGGGAGAGGGGTCGGGGAGTGGGGTCGGGGAGTGGGGACGGGGAGTGGGGACCGGGAGTGCGGACGGGGAGTGGGGACGGGGAGTGAGGATGGGGAGTGGGGACGGGGAGTGGGGACGGGGAGTGGGGACGGGGAGTGGGGACGGGGGGTGGGGACGGGGAGCGGGGACTGGGAGTGGGGACGGGGAGTGGGGAGTGGGGACGGTGAGTGGGGGACGGTGAGTGGGGACGGCAGTGGGGACGGGGAGCGGGGCACGGGGAGCGGGGACGGGGAGCGGGGACGGTGAGAGGGGACGGGGAGCGGGGACAGTGCGATGGGACGGGGAGAGGGGACGGTGAGTGGGGACGGGGAGAGGGGACGGTGAGAGGGGACGGTGAGTGGGGACGGGAAGTGGGGGACGGGGAGTGGGGACGGGGAGAGGGGACGGGGAGTGGGGACGGTGAGTGGGGACGGTGAGTGGGGACGGGGAGAGGGGACGGTGAGAGGAGACGGTGAGTGGGGACGGGGAGTGGGGACGGGGAGAGGGGACGGGGGAGTGGGGACGGTGAGTGGGGACGGGTAGAGGGGACGGTGAGAGGGGACGGGGGAGAGGGGACGGGGAGTGGGGACGGGTAGTGGGGACGGGGAGAGGGGACGGGGAGTGGGGACGGTGAGTGGGGACGGGGAGAGGGGACGGGGAGTGGGGACGGGGAGTGGGGACGGGGAGAGGGGACGGGGAGTGGGGACGGTGAGTGGGGACGGGGAGAGGGGACGGTGAGAGGGGACGGGGAGAGGGGACGGGGAGTGGGGACGGGGAGTGGGGACGGGGAGTGGGGACGGGGGAGTGGGGGACGGGGATGTGGGGACGCTGAGTGGGGACGGGGAGTGGGGACGCTGAGTGGGGACGCTGAGTGGGGACGGGGAGTGGGGACGGGGAGTGGGGACGGGGAATGGGGATGGGGGTTGGGGACGGGGGAGTGGGGACTGGGAGTGGGGACGGTGAGTGGGGACGGGGAGCGGGGACGGGGAGCGGGGGACGGTGAGATGGGACGGGGAGTGGGGACTGGGAGTGGGGACGGTGAGTGGGGACGGGGAGTGGGGACGGGGAGAGGGGAGTGGGGAGTGGGGACGGTGAGTGGGGACGGGGAGCGGGGGACGGGGAGTGGGGACGGGGAGCAGGGACGGGGAGCGGGGACGGTGAGATGGGACGGGGAGAGGGGACGGTGAGAGGGGACGGGGAGAGGGGACGGGGAGTGGGGACGGTGAGTGGGGACGGGGAGAGGGGACGGGGAGTGGGGACGGGGAGTGGGGACGGGGAGAGGGGACGGGGAGTGGGGACGGTGAGTGGGGACGGGGAGAGGGGACGGTGAGAGGGGACGGGGAGAGGGGACGGGGAGTGGGGACGGGGAGTGGGGACGGGGAGTGGGGACGGGGAGTGGGGACGCTGAGTGGGGACGGGGAGTGGGGACGCTGAGTGGGGACGCTGAGTGGGGACGGGGAGATGGGACGGGGAGTGGGGACGGGGAATGGGGATGGGTGTTGGGGACGGGGAGTGGGGACTGGGAGTGGGGACGGTGAGTGGGGACGGGGAGCGGGGACGGGGAGCGGGGACGGTGAGATGGGACGGGGAGAGGGGACGGTGAGAGGGGACGGGGAGAGGGGACGGGGAGTGGGGACGGCGAGTGGGGACGTTGAGTGGGGACGGGGAGAGGGGACGGGGAGTGGGGACGCTGAGTGGGGACGCGGAGTGGGGACGCGGAGTGGGGACGGGGAGTGGGGACGGGGAGTGGGGACGGTGAGTGGGGACGGGGAGTGGGGACGGGGAGTGAGGATGGGGAGTGGGGACGGGGAGAGGGGACGGGGAGTGGGGACGGGGAGAGGGGACGGGGAGAGGGGACGGGGAGAGGGGACTGGGAGAGGGGACGGTGAGAGGGGACGGTGAGTGGCTACGGTGAGTGGGGTCGGAGAGTGGGGACGGACAGTGAGTGGGGACGGTAAGTGGTTCCAGTGAGTGGGGACGGAGAGTGGAGACGGGGAATATGGACGGGGAGTGGGGACGGGGCGTGGGGACGGGGCGTGGGGACGGGGCGTGGGGACGGGGAGTGGGGACGGGGAGTGGGGACGGTGGGTGGGGACGGTGGGTGGGGACGGGGAGTGGGGACAGTGAGTGGGGACGGGGAGTGGGGACGGGGAGTGGGGACGGGGAGTGGGGACGGGGAGTGGGGACGGTGATTGGGGACGGTGATTGGGGACGGGGAGCGGGGACGGGGAGCGGGGACGGGGAGCGGGGACGGGGAGCGGGGACGGGGAGCGGGGACGGGGAGCGTGGACGGTGAGATGGGACGGGGAGAGGGGACGGTGAGAGGGGACGGTGAGAGGGGACGGTGAGAGGGGACGGTGAGAGGGGACGGGGAGAGGGGACGGGGAGTGGGGATGGTGAGTGGGGACGGGGAGAGGGGACGGTGAGTGGGGACGGGAAGTGGGGACTGGGAGTGGGGACGGGGAGTGGGGACGGGGAGAGGGGACGGCGAGTGGGGACGTTGAGTGGGGACGGGGAGAGGGGACGGGGAGTGGGGAAGGGGAGTGATGATGGGGAGTGGGGTTGGGTAGTGGGGTCGGGGAGTGGGGACGGGGAGTGGGGACCGGGAGTGCGGACGGGGAGTGGGGACGGGGAGTGAGGACGGGGAGTGGGGACGGGGAGTGGGGACGGGGAGTGGGGACGGGGGGTGGGGACGGGGAGCGGGGACTGGGAGTGGGGACGGGGAGTGGGGAGTGGGGAGTGGGGACGGTGAGTGGGGACGGGGAGTGGGGACGGGGAGCGGGGACGGGGAGTGGGGACGGGGAGTGGGGACGGGGAGTGGGGACGGGGAGAGGGGACGGGGATTGGGGACGGTGAGTGGGGACGGTGAGAGGGGACGGGGAGAGGGGACGGGGAGTGGGGACGGGGAGTGGGGACGGGGAGTGGGGACGGGGAGAGGGGACGGGGAGTGGGGACGGTGAGTGGGGACGGGGAGAGGGGACGGTGAGAGGGGACGGTGAGTGGGGACGGGAAGTGGGGACGGGGAGTGGGGACGGGGAGTGGGGATGCTGAGTGGGGACGCTGAGTGGGGACGCTGAGTGGGGACGGGGTGTGGGGACGGGGAGTGGGGACGGGGAATGGGGATGGGGGGTGGGGACGGGGAGTGGGGACTGGGAGTGGGGACGGTGAGTGGGGACGGGGAGTGGGGACGGGGAGTGGGGAGTGGGGAGTGGGGACGGTCAGTGGGGACGGGGAGCGGGGACGGGGAGTGGGGACAGGGAGCGGGGACGGGGAGCGGGGACGGTGAGATGGGACGGGGAGAGGGGACGGGGAGAGGGGACGGGGAGTGGGGACGGGGAGTGGGGACGGGGAGTGGGGACGGGGAGAGGGGACGGCGAGTTGGGACGTTGAGTGGGGACGGGGAGAGGGGACGGGGAGTGGGGACGGGGAGTGGGGACGCTGAGTGGGGACGCGAGTGTGGACGGGGAGTGGGGACGGGGAGTGGGGACGGGGAGTGGGGACGGGGAGTGGGGACGGGGAGTGAGGACGGGGAGTGGGGACGGGGAGAGGGTACGGGGAGTGGGGACGGGGAGAGGGGACGGGGAGAGGGGACGGGGAGAGGGGACGGTGAGAGGGGACGGTGAGAGCTGACGGAGAGAGGGGACGGTGAGTGGCTACGGTGAGTGGGGTCGGAGAGTGGGGACGGACGGTGAGTGGGGACGGGGAGTGGGGACGGGGAGTGGGGACGTTGAGAGGGGACCGAGAGTGGGGACGGTGAGTGGAGACGGGGAATGGGGACGGGGAGTGGGGACGGGGCGTGGGGACGGGTAGTGGGGACGGTGGGTGGGGACGGTGGGTGGGGACGGGGAGTGGGGACTGGGAGAGGGGACTGGGAGTGGGGACAGTAAGTGGGGACAGTGAGTGGGGACGGGGAGTGGGGACGGGGAGTGGGGACGGGGAGTGGGGAGTGGGGAGTGGGGACCGTGAGTGGGGACGGTGATTGGGGACGGGGAGTGGGGACGGGGAGCGGGGACGGGGAGCGGGGATGGGGTGTGGGGACGGGGAGTGGGGACTGGGAGTGGGGACGGGGAGTGGGGAGTGGGGACGGTGAGTGGGGACGGGGAGTTTGGACGGGGAGTAGGGACGGGGAGCGGGGACGGGGAGCGGGGACGGGGATGGGGACGGGGAGCGGGGACGGGGAGCGGGGACGGTGAGAGGGGATGGGGAGCGGGGACGTTGCGATGGGACGGGGAGAGGGGACGGTGAGAGGGGACGGTGAGAGGGGACGGGGAGAGGGGACGGGGAGAGGGGACGGGGAGTGGGGCCGGGGAGTGGGGACGGGGAGTGGGGACGGGGAGTGGGGACGGGGAGTGGGGACGGGGAGTGGGGACGGTGAGTGGGGACGGTGAGTGGGGACGGGAAGTGGGGACGGGGAGTGGGGACGGGGAGTGGGGACGCTGAGTTGGGACGGGGAGTGGGGACGGGGAGTGGGGACGCTGAGTGGGGACGCTGAGTGGGGACACTGAGTGGGGACGGGGAGTGGGGACGGGGAGTGGGGACGGGGAGTGGGGACGGGGAATGGGGATGGGGGTGGGGACGGGGAGACGGGACGGGGAGTGGGGACGCTGAGTGGGGACGCTGAGTGGGGACGCTGAGTGGGGACGGGGAGAGGGGACGGGGAGTGGGGACGGGGAATGGGGATGGGGGTGGGGACGGGGAGTGGGGACTGGGAGTTGGGACGGTGAGTGGGGACGGGGAGTGGGGACGGGGAGAGGGGAGTGGGGAGTGGGGACGGTGAGTGGGGACGGGGAGCGGGGACGGGGAGTGGGGACGGGGAGCAGGGACGGTGAGATGGGATGGGGAGAGGGGACGGTGAGAGGGGGCGGGGAGAGGGGACGGGGAGTAGGGACGGGGAGTGGGGACGGGGAGTGGGGACGGGGAGAGGGGACGGCGAGTGGGGACGTTGAGTGGGGACGGGGAGTGGGGTCTGGGAGAGGGGACGGGGAGTGGGGATGGGGAGTGCGGACGGGGAGTGGGGACGGGGAGTGGGGACGGGGAGTGGGGAGTGGGGAGTGGGGACGGTGAGTGGGGACGGGGAGTGGGGACGGGGAGCGGGGACGGGGAGCGGGGACGGGGAGCGGGGACGGGGAATGGGGATGGGGGTGGGGACGGGGAGACGGGACGGGGAGTGGGGACGCTGAGTGGGGACGCTGAGTGGGGACGCTGAGTGGGGACGCGGAGAGGGGACGGGGAGTGGGGACGGGGAATGGGGATGGGGGTGGGGACGGGGAGTGGGGACTGGGAGTGGGGACGGTGAGTGGGGACGGGGAGTGGGGACGGGGAGTGGGGAGTGGGGAGTGGGGACGGTGAGTGGGGACGGGGAGCGGGGACGGGGAGTGGGGACGGGGAGCGGGGACGGTGAGATGGGATGGGGAGAGGGGACGGTGAGAGGGGGCGGGGAGAGGGGACGGGGAGTAGGGACGGGGAGTGGGGACGGGGAGTGGGGACGGGGAGAGGGGACGGCGAGTGGGGACGTTGAGTGGGGACGGGGAGTGGGGTCGGGGAGAGGGGACGGGGAGTGGGGACGGGGAGTGCTACGGGGAGTGGGGACGGGGAGTGGGGACGGGGAGTGGGGAGTGGGGACGGTGAGTGGGGACGGGGAGTGGGGACGGGGAGCGGGGACGGGGAGCGGGGACGGGGAGCGGGGACGGGGAGCGGGGACGGGGAGAGGGGACGGTGAGAGGGGACGGGGAGCGGGGATGTTGCGATGGGACGGGGAGAGGGGACGGGGAGAGGGGACGGGGAGAGGGGACGGGGAGTGGGGACGGGGAGTGGGGACGGTGAGTGGGGACGGGGAGAGGGGACGGTAAGTGGGGACGGGAAGTGGGGACTGGGAGTGGGGACGGGGAGTGGGGACGGGGAGAGGGGACGGCGAGTGGGGACGTTGAGTGGGGACGGGGAGAGGGGACGGGGAGTGGGGAAGGGGAGTGATGATGGGGAGTGGGGTCGGGGAGTGGGGTCGGGGAGTGGGGACGGGGAGTGGGGACCGGGAGTGCGGACGGGGAGTGGGGACGGGGAGTGAGGACGGGGAGTGGGGACGGGGAGTGGGGACGGGGAGTGGGGACGGGGGGTGGGGACGGGGAGCGGGGACGGGGAGTGGGGACGGGGAGAGGGGACGGCGAGTGGGGACGTTGAGTGGGGACGGGGAGTGGGGTCGGGGAGAGGGGACGGGGAGTGGGGACGGGGAGTGCGGACGGGGAGTGGGGACGGGGAGTGGGGACGGGGAGTGGGGAGTGGGGACGGTGAGTGGGGACGGGGAGTGGGGACGGGGAGCGGGGACGGGGAGCGGGGACGGGGAGCGGGGACGGGGAGAGGGGACGGTAAGAGGGGACGGGGAGCGGGGATGTTGCGATGGGACGGGGAGAGGGGACGGGGAGTGGGGACGGGGAGTGGGGACGGTGAGTGGGGACGGTGAGTGGGGACGGGGAGAGGGGACGGTGAGTGGGGACGGGAAGTGGGGACTGGGAGTGGGGACGGGGAGTGGGGACGGGGAGAGGGGACGGCGAGTGGGGACGTTGAGTGGGGACGGGGAGAGGGGACGGGGAGTGGGGAAGGGGAGTGATGATGGGGAGAGGGGTCGGGGAGTGGGGTCGGGGAGTGGGGACGGGGAGTGGGGACCGGGAGTGCGGACGGGGAGTGGGGACGGGGAGTGAGGATGGGGAGTGGGGACGGGGAGTGGGGACGGGGAGTGGGGACGGGGAGTGGGGACGGGGGGTGGGGACGGGGAGCGGGGACTGGGAGTGGGGACGGGGAGTGGGGAGTGGGGACGGTGAGTGGGGACGGTGAGTGGGGACGGCAGTGGGGACGGGGAGCGGGCACGGGGAGCGGGGACGGGGAGCGGGGACGGTGAGAGGGGACGGGGAGCGGGGACAGTGCGATGGGACGGGGAGAGGGGACGGTGAGTGGGGACGGGGAGAGGGGACGGTGAGAGGGGACGGTGAGTGGGGACGGGAAGTGGGGACGGGGAGTGGGGACGGGGAGAGGGGACGGGGAGTGGGGACGGTGAGTGGGGACGGTGAGTGGGGACGGGGAGAGGGGACGGTGAGAGGAGACGGTGAGTGGGGACGGGGAGTGGGGACGGGGAGAGGGGACGGGGAGTGGGGACGGTGAGTGGGGACGGGTAGAGGGGACGGTGAGAGGGGACGGGGAGAGGGGACGGGGAGTGGGGACGGGTAGTGGGGACGGGGAGAGGGGACGGGGAGTGGGGACGGTGAGTGGGGACGGGGAGAGGGGACGGGGAGTGGGGACGGGGAGTGGGGACGGGGAGAGGGGACGGGGAGTGGGGACGGTGAGTGGGGACGGGGAGAGGGGACGGTGAGAGGGGACGGGGAGAGGGGACGGGGAGTGGGGACGGGGAGTGGGGACGGGGAGTGGGGACGGGGAGTGGGGACGGGGAGTGGGGACGCTGAGTGGGGACGGGGAGTGGGGACGCTGAGTGGGGACGCTGAGTGGGGACGGGGAGTGGGGACGGGGAGTGGGGACGGGGAATGGGGATGGGGGTTGGGGACGGGGAGTGGGGACTGGGAGTGGGGACGGTGAGTGGGGACGGGGAGCGGGGACGGGGAGCGGGGACGGTGAGATGGGACGGGGAGTGGGGACTGGGAGTGGGGACGGTGAGTGGGGACGGGGAGTGGGGACGGGGAGAGGGGAGTGGGGAGTGGGGACGGTGAGTGGGGACGGGGAGCGGGGACGGGGAGTGGGGACGGGGAGCAGGGACGGGGAGCGGGGACGGTGAGATGGGACGGGGAGAGGGGACGGTGAGAGGGGACGGGGAGAGGGGACGGGGAGTGGGGACGGTGAGTGGGGACGGGGAGAGGGGACGGGGAGTGGGGACGGGGAGTGGGGACGGGGAGAGGGGACGGGGAGTGGGGACGGTGAGTGGGGACGGGGAGAGGGGACGGTGAGAGGGGACGGGGAGAGGGGACGGGGAGTGGGGACGGGGAGTGGGGACGGGGAGTGGGGACGGGGAGTGGGGACGCTGAGTGGGGACGGGGAGTGGGGACGCTGAGTGGGGACGCTGAGTGGGGACGGGGAGATGGGACGGGGAGTGGGGACGGGGAATGGGGATGGGTGTTGGGGACGGGGAGTGGGGACTGGGAGTGGGGACGGTGAGTGGGGACGGGGAGCGGGGACGGGGAGCGGGGACGGTGAGATGGGACGGGGAGAGGGGACGGTGAGAGGGGACGGGGAGAGGGGACGGGGAGTGGGGACGGCGAGTGGGGACGTTGAGTGGGGACGGGGAGAGGGGACGGGGAGTGGGGACGCTGAGTGGGGACGCGGAGTGGGGACGCGGAGTGGGGACGGGGAGTGGGGACGGGGAGTGGGGACGGTGAGTGGGGACGGGGAGTGGGGACGGGGAGTGAGGATGGGGAGTGGGGACGGGGAGAGGGGACGGGGAGTGGGGACGGGGAGAGGGGACGGGGAGAGGGGACGGGGAGAGGGGACTGGGAGAGGGGACGGTGAGAGGGGACGGTGAGTGGCTACGGTGAGTGGGGTCGGAGAGTGGGGACGGACAGTGAGTGGGGACGGTAAGTGGTTCCAGTGAGTGGGGACGGAGAGTGGAGACGGGGAATATGGACGGGGAGTGGGGACGGGGCGTGGGGACGGGGCGTGGGGACGGGGCGTGGGGACGGGGAGTGGGGACGGGGAGTGGGGACGGTGGGTGGGGACGGTGGGTGGGGACGGGGAGTGGGGACAGTGAGTGGGGACGGGGAGTGGGGACGGGGAGTGGGGACGGGGAGTGGGGACGGGGAGTGGGGACGGTGATTGGGGACGGTGATTGGGGACGGGGAGCGGGGACGGGGAGCGGGGACGGGGAGCGGGGACGGGGAGCGGGGACGGGGAGCGGGGACGGGGAGCGTGGACGGTGAGATGGGACGGGGAGAGGGGACGGTGAGAGGGGACGGTGAGAGGGGACGGTGAGAGGGGACGGTGAGAGGGGACGGGGAGAGGGGACGGGGAGAGGGGACGGTGAGTGGGGACGGGGAGAGGGGACGGTGAGTGGGGATGGGAAGTGGGGACGGGGAGAGGGGACGGTGAGTGGGGATGGGAAGTGGGGACGGGGAGAGGGGACGGGGAGAGGGGACGGAGAGAGGGGACGGAGAGTGTGGATGGAGAGTGTGGACGGAGAGTGTGGACGGAGAGTGTGGACGGAGAGTGGGGACGGTGAGTGGGGACGGTGAGTGGGGACGGTGAGAGCCTACGGTGGGTGGGGACGGGGAGTGGGGACGGGGAGTGGGGACGGGGAGTGGGGACGGAGAGTGGGGACGGAGAGTGGGGACGGAGAGTGGGGACGGTGAGTGGGGACGGGGAGTGGGGACGGGGAGTGGGGACGGAGAGTGGGGACGGAGAGTGGGGACGGAGAGTGGGGGCGGAGAGTGGGGGCGGAGAGTGGGGGCGGAGAGTGGGGGCGTAGAGTGGGGGCGGAGAGTGGGGACGGAGAGTGGGGACGGAGAGTGGGGACGGAGAGTGGGGACGGAGAGTGTGGACGGTGAGTGGGGATGGTGAGTGGCTACGGTGAGTGGGGTCGGAGAGTGGGGACGGTGAGTGGGGACGGGGAGTGGGGACAGGGAGCGGGGACGGGGAGCGTGTCGGAGAGCGGGGACGGAGAGTGGGTACGGTGGGTGAGGACGGGGAGTGGGTACGGTGGGTGGGGACGGGGAGTGGGTACGGTGGGTGGGGACTGGGTGTGGGGACTGGGAGTGGGGACGGGGAGTGGGGACGGAAATGTGGGGACGGAGAGTGGGGTCAGAGAGTGGGGACGGTGAGTGGGGTCGGGGAGTGGCTACGGTGAGTGGGGTCGGAGAGTGGGGTCGGAGAGTGGGGACGGAGAGTGGGGACGGTGAGTGGGGTCGGGGAGTGGGGACGGGGAGTGGGGACGGTGAGTGGCTACGGGGAGTGGGGACGGGGAGTGGGGACGGGGAGTGGGGACGGGGAGTGGGGACGGTTAGTGGGGACGGGGAGTGGGGACGGTTAGTGGGGACTGTTATTGGGGGCGGGGAGTAGGGACGGTTATTGGGGGCGGGGAGTGGGGACTGTGGGTGGGGACGGGGGTGGGGACGGGGAGTGGGGTCGGAGAGTGGGGTCGGAGAGTGGGGACGGGGAGTGTGGACGGAGAGTGTGGACGGAGAGTGGGGACAGTGAGTGGGGTCGGAGAGCGGGGTCGGAGTGTGGGGACGGTGAGTGGGGATGGTGAGTGAGGACGGTGTGTGGGGACGGGGAGTGGGGACGGGGAGTGGGGACGGGGAGTGGGGACGGGGAGTGGGGACGGTGAGTGGGGACGGGGAGTGGGGACGGGGAGTGGGGACGGGGAGTGGGGATGGAGAGTGGGGACGGAGAGTGGGGACGGAGAGTGGGGACGGTGAGTGGGGATGGTGAGTGGGGACGGGGAGTGGCGACGGGGAGTGGCGACGGGGAGTGGGGACGGGGAGTGGGGACGGGGAGTGAGGACGGGGAGTGGGGACGGAGAGTGGGACCGGAGAGTGGGGGCGGAGAGTGGGGACGGAGAGTGGGGACGGAGAGTGGGGACGGAGAGTGGGGTCGGAGAGTGGGGTCGGAGAGTGGGGTCGGAGAGTGGGGACGGGGAGTGGGGACGGTTAGTGGGGACGGTTAGTGGGGTCGGGGAGTCGGGGCGGGGAGTGGGGACAGCGGGTGGGGGCAGGGGAGTGGGGACGGGGAGTGAGGATGGGGCGTGGGGACGGGGCGTGGGGACGGGGCGTGGGGACGGGGCGTGGGGACGGGGCGTGGGGACGGGGAGTGGGGACGGGGAGTGGGGACGGGGCGTGGGGATGAGGCGTGAGGACGGCGAGTGGGGAGGGGGAGTGGGGAGGGTGAGTGGGAATGGTGAGTGGGGAGGGTGAGTGGGGAGGGTGAGTGGGGACGGTGAGTGCGGACGGGGAGTGGGGACGGGGAGTGGCGACGGGGAGTGGGGACGGAGAGTGGGGACGGAGAGTGGGGACGGGGAGTGGGGACGGGGAGTGGGGACGGGGAGTGGGGACGGGGAGTGGGGACGGGGAGTGGGGACGGGGAGTGGGGACGGAGAGTGGGGACGGAGAGTGGGGACGGAGAGTGGGGACGGTGCGTGGCTACGGGGAGTGGGGACGGGGAGTGGGGCCGGTTGTGGGGACGGTTATTGGGGGCGCGGAGTGGGGGCGGGGAGTGGGGGCGGGGACTGGGGACGGTGGGTGGGGACGGTGCGTGGGGACGGGGAGTGGGGACGGGGAGTGGGGACGGTTAGTGGGGACGGTTAGTGGGGGCGGGGAGTCGGGGCGCGGAGTGGGGATGGCGGGTGGGGGCAGTGGAGTGGGGACGGGGCGTGGGGACGGGGCGTGGGGACGGGGCGTGGGGACGGGGCGTGGGGACGGGGAGTGGGGACGGGGCGTCGGGACGGGGCGTGGGGACGGGGCGTGCGGACGGGGCGTGGGGACGGGGCGTGTGGACGGGGAGTGGGGAGTGTGAGTGGGGAGGGTGAGTGGGGACGGGGAGTGTGGACGGGGAGAGGGGACGGGGAGAGGGGACGGGGAGTGGGGACGGAGAGTGTGATCGGAGAGTGTGGACGGAGAGTGGGGACAGTGAGTGGGGTCGGAGAGTGGGGACGGGGCGTGGGGACGGGGCGTGGGGACGGGGCGTGGGGACGGGGCGTGGGGACGGGGCGTGGGGACGGGGAGTGGGGAGTGGGAGTGGGGAGTGGGAGTGGGGAGGGGGAGTGGGGAGGGGGAGTGGGGACGGTGAGTGGGGACGGTGAGTGCATACGGTGGGTGGGGACGGGGAGTGGGGACGGGGAGTGGGGACGGGGAGTGGGGTCGGAGAGTGGGGTCGGAGAGTGGGGTCGGGGAGTGGGGACGGGGAGTGGGGACGGTGAGTCGCGACGGGGAGTGGGGACGGGGAGTGGGGACGGGGAGTGGGGAGAGTTATTGTGGGCGGGGAGTGGGGACGGGGAGTGGGGACGGAGAGTGGGGACGGGGAGTGGGGACGGAGAGTGGGGACGGAGAGTGGGGACGGTGAGTGGGGACGGTGAGTGGGGACGGTGAGTGGGGACGGTGAGTGGGGACGGGGAGTGGGGACGGGGAGTGGGGACGGGTTGTGGGGACGGGGAGTGGGGACGGGGAGTGGGGACGGAGAGTGGGGACGGAGAGTGGGGACGGAGAGAGGGGACGGGGAGTGGGGACGGGGAGTGGGGACGGAGAGTGGGGACGGAGAGTGGGGACGGAGAGTGGGGACGGGGCGTGGGGACGGGGCGTGGGGACGGGGCGTGGGGACGGGGCGTGGGGACGGGGCGTGGGGACGGGGAGTGGGGAGTGGGAGTGGGGAGTGGGAGTGGGGAGGGGGAGTGGGGAGGGGGAGTGGGGACGGTGAGTGGGGACGGTGAGTGTGGACGGGGAGAGGGGACGGGGAGAGGGGACGGGGAGTGCGGACGGGGAGTGGGGACGGGGAGTGGGGAGGGGGAGTGGGGAGGGTGAGTGGGGAGGGTGAGTGGGGACAGTGTGTGTGGACGGGGAGTGGGGACGGGGAGAGGGGACGGGGAGAGGGGACGGGGAGAGGGG
Organism: Heterodontus francisci; assembly: GCF_036365525.1. Classification (NCBI taxonomy): domain Eukaryota; kingdom Metazoa; phylum Chordata; class Chondrichthyes; order Heterodontiformes; family Heterodontidae; genus Heterodontus; species Heterodontus francisci. Next base: position 12,811 of record NW_027140285.1, read on the forward strand.
ACGGGGAGTGTGGACGGAGAGTGGGGTCGGGGAGTGGGGACGGGGAGTGGGGACGGGGGGTGGGGACGGGGGGTGGGGACGGGGGGTGGGGACGGGGGGTGGGGACGGGGAGTGGGGACAGAGAGTGGGGACGGAGAGTTGGGACAGAGAGTGGGGACGGTGAGTGGCGACGGTGAGTGACGACGGGGAGTGAGGACGGGGAGTGGGGACGGGGAGTGGGGACGGGGAGTGGGGACGGGGAGTGGGGACGGAGAGTGGGGACGGAGAGTGAGAACGGGGAGTGGGGTGGGTGAGTGGGGACGCGGAGTGGGGAGGGTGAGTGGGGAGGGTGAGTGGGGAGGGTGAGTGGGGAGGGTGAGTGGGGAGGGTGAGTGGGGAGGGTGAGTGGGGAGGGTGAGTGGGGAGGGTGAGTGGGGAGGGTGAGTGGGGAGGGTGAGTGGGGAGGGTGAGTGGGGGCGGGGAGTGGGGGCGGGGAGTGGGGGCGGGGAGTGGGGGCGGGAAGTGGGAACGGGGAGTGGGGACGGGGAGTGGGGACGGTGGGTGGGGACGGGGAGTGGGGACGGTGGGTGGCGACGGGGAGTGGGGACGGTTAGTGGTGACGGTTAGTGGGGACGGTTAGTTGGGGCGGGGAGTGGGGGCGGGGCGTGGGGACGGTTATTGGGGGCGGGGAGTGGGGACGGTGGGTGTGGACGGGGGGTGGGGTCGGAGAGTGGGGTCGGAGAGTGGGGACGGTGAGTGGCGACGGGGAGTGGGGACGGGGAGTGGCGACGGGGAGTGGGGACGGGGAGTAGGGACGGGGAGTGTGGACGGGGAGTGGGGACGGAGAGTGGGGACGGAGAGTGGGGACGGAGAGTGGGGACGGAGAGTGGGGACGGTGAGTGGCTACGGTGAGTGGGGTCGGAGAGTGGGGACGGAGAGTGGGGACGGAGAGTGGGGACGGAGAGTGGGGACGGTGAGTGGCTACGGTGAGTGGGGTCGGAGAGTGGGGACGGTTAGTGGGGACGGTTAGTGGGGGCGGGGAGTGGGGGCGGGGAGTGGGGGCGGGGAGTGGGGGCGGGGAGTGGGTGCGGGGAGTGGGGGCGGGAAGTGGGGACGGGGAGTGGGGACGGGGAGTGGGGACGGTGGGTGGGGACGGGGAGTGGGGACGGTGGGTGGCGACGGGGAGTGGGGACGGTTAGTGGTGACGGTTAGTGGGGACGGTTAGTTGGGGCGGGGAGTGGGGGCGGGGAGTGGGGACGGTTATTGGGGGCGGGGAGTGGGGACGGTGGGTGTGGACGGGGGGTGGGGTCGGAGAGTGGGGTCGGAGAGTGGGGACGGTGAGTGGTGACGGGGAGTGGGGACGGGGAGTGGGGACGGGGAGTGGGGACGGGGTGTGGCGACGGGGATGTGGGGACGGGGAGAGGGCACGGTTATTGGGGGCGAGGAGTTTGGATGGGGAGTGGGGACGGAGAGTGGGGACGGAGAGTGGGGACGGTGAGTGGGGACGGTGAGTGGGGACGGGGAGTGGGGACGGAGAGTGGGGACGGTGAGTGGCTACGGGGAGTGGGGACGGGGAGTGGGGGTGGGGAGAGGGGGCGGGGAGAGGGGGCGGGGAGTGGGGGACGGTGTGTGGGGACGGGGAGTGGGGACGGGGAGTGGGGACGGGGAGTGGGGCCGGGGAGTGGGGACGGGGCTTGGGGACGGGGCTTGGGGACGGGGCGTGGGGAAGGGGCGTGGCGATGGGGAGTGGGGACGGGGAGTGAGGACGGGGAGTGGGGACGGGGAGTGGGGACGGGGCGTGGGGACGGGGCGTGGGGACGGGGCGTGGGGACGGGGAGTGGGGACGGGGAGTGGGGACGGGGCGTGGGGACGGGGCGTGGGGACGGGGCGTGGGGACGGGGCGTGGGGACGGGGCTTGGGGACGGCGAGTGGGGACGGCGTGTGGGGAGGGTGAGTGGGGAGGGTGAGTGGGGAGGGTGAGTGGGGACGGCGAGTGGGGACGGCGAGTGGGGAGGGCGAGTGGGGAGTGTGAGTGGGGAAGGTGAGTGGGGACGGTGAGTGTGGACGGGGAAAGGGGACGGGCAGTGGGGAGGGTGTGTGGGGAGGGTGAGTGGGGAGGGGGCGTGGGGAGGGTGAGTGGGGAGGGTGAGTGGGGAGGGTGAGTGGGGAGGGTGAGTGGGGACGGGGAGTGGGGACGGGGAGTGGGGAGGGTGAGTGGGGAGGGTGAGTGGGGACGGTGAGTGTGGACCGGGAGAGGGGACCGGGAGTGGGGACGGGGAGTGGGGACGGGGAGTGGGGACGGGGAGTGGGGACGGGGAGTGGGGAGGGTGAGTGGGGAGGGTGAGTGGGGTCGGGGAGTGGGGACGGTGAGTGGGGAGGGGGCGTGGGCAGGGTGAGTGGGGACGGTGAGTGGGGAGGGGGAGTGGGGAGGGTGAGTGGGGAGGGTGAGTGGAGACGGTGAGTGGGGACGGTGAGTGTGGATGGGGAGATGGGACGGGGAGAGGGGACGGGGAGAGGGGACGGGGAGAGGGGACCGAGAGTGGGGAGGAGAGTCTGGACGGAGAGTGGGGACGGGGAGTGGGGACGGGGAGTGGGGACGGAGAGTGGGGACGGGGAGTGGGGACGGGGAGTGGGGACGGGGAGTGGGGACGGGGAGTGGGGACGGGGAGTGGGGACGGGGAGTTGGGACGGGGAGTGGGGACGGAGAGTGGGGACGGAGAGTGGGGACGGAGAGTGGGGACGGAGAGTGGGGACGGGGAGTGGGGACGGAGAGTGGGGACGGAGAGTGGGGACCGGGAGTGGGGACGGGGAGTGGGGACGGAGAGTGGGGACGGAGAGTGGGGACGGAGAGTGGGGACGGAGAGTGGGGACGGAGAGTGGGGTCGGAGAGTGGGGACGGTGAGTGGCAGCGGTGAGTGGGGTCGGAGAGTGGGGATGGTGAGTGGGGATGGTGAGTGGCGACGGGGAGTGGCGACGGGGAGTGGGGACGGGGAGTGGGGACGGAGAGTGGGGACGGAGAGTGGGGACGGAGAGTGGGGAAGGTGATTGGCTACGGTGAGTGGGGTCGGAGAGTGGGGACGGTGAGTGGGGACGGTGAGTGGGGACGGTGAGTGGGGAGGGTGAGTGGGGAGGGTGAGTGGGGACGGTGTGTGTGGACGGGGAGTGGGGACGGGGAGAGGGGACGGGGAGAGGGGACGGGGAGAGGGGACGGGGAGTGTGGACGGAGAGTGGGGTCGGGGAGTGGGGACGGGGGGTGGGGACGGGGGGTGGGGACGGGGGGTGGGGACGGGGAGTGGGGACAGAAGTTGGGACAGAGAGTGGGGACGGTGAGTGGCGACGGTGAGTGACGACGGGGAGTGAGGACGGGGAGTGAGGACGGGGAGTGGGGACGGGGAGTGGGGACGGGGAGTGGGGACGGGGAGTGGGGACGGGGAGTGGGGACGGAGAGTGGGGACGGAGAGTGAGAACGGGGAGTGGGGTGGGTGAGTGGGGACGCGGAGTGGGGAGGGTGAGTGGGGAGGGTGAGTGGGGAGGGTGAGTGGGGAGGGTGAGTGGGGAGGGTGAGTGGGGAGGGTGAGTGGGGAGGGTGAGTGGGGAGGGTGAGTGGGGAGGGTGAGTGGGGGCGGGGAGTGGGGGCGGGGAGTGGGTGCGGGGAGTGGGGGCGGGAAGTGGGGACGGGGAGTGGGGACGGGGAGTGGGGACGGTGGGTGGGGACGGGGAGTGGGGACGGTGGGTGGCGACGGGGAGTGGGGACGGTTAGTGGTGACGGTTAGTGGGGACGGTTAGTTGGGGCGGGGAGTGGGGGCGGGGCGTGGGGACGGTTATTGGGGGCGGGGAGTGGGGACGGTGGGTGTGGACGGGGGGTGGGGTCGGAGAGTGGGGTCGGAGAGTGGGGACGGTGAGTGGCGACGGGGAGTGGGGACGGGGAGTGGCGACGGGGAGTGGGGACGGGGAGTAGGGACGGGGAGTGGGGACGGGGAGTGGGGACGGAGAGTGGGGACGGAGAGTGGGGACGGAGAGTGGGGACGGTGAGTGGCTACGGTGAGTGGGGTCGGAGAGTGGGGACGGAGAGTGGGGACGGAGAGTGGGGACGGAGAGTGGGGACGGAGAGTGGGGACGGTGAGTGGCTACGGTGAGTGGGGTCAGAGAGTGGGGACGGTTAGTGGGGACGGTTAGTGGGGGCGGGGAGTGGGGGCGGGGAGTGGGGGCGGGGAGTGGGTGCGGGGAGTGGGGGCGGGAAGTGGGGACGGGGAGTGGGGACGGGGAGTGGGGACGGTGGGTGGGGACGGGGAGTGGGGACGGTGGGTGGCGACGGGGAGTGGGGACGGTTAGTGGTGACGGTTAGTGGGGACGGTTAGTTGGGGCGGGGAGTGGGGGCGGGGAGTGGGGACGGTTATTGGGGGCGGGGAGTGGGGACGGTGGGTGTGGACGGGGGGTGGGGTCGGAGAGTGGGGTCGGAGAGTGGGGACGGTGAGTGGTGACGGGGAGTGGGGACGGGGAGTGGGGACGGGGAGTGGGGACGGGGTGTGGCGACGGGGATGTGGGGACGGGGAGAGGGCACGGTTATTGGGGGCGAGGAGTTTGGATGGGGAGTGGGGACGGAGAGTGGGGACGGAGAGTGGGGACGGTGAGTGGGGACGGTGAGTGGGGACGGGGAGTGGGGACGGAGAGTGGGGACGGTGAGTGGCTACGGGGAGTGGGGACGGGGAGTGGGGGTGGGGAGAGGGGGCGGGGAGAGGGGGCGGGGAGTGGGGGACGGTGTGTGGGGACGGGGAGTGGGGACGGGGAGTGGGGACGGTTAGTGGGGACGGGGAGTGGGGACGGGGCTTGGGGACGGGGCTTGGGGACGGGGCGTGGGGAAGGGGCGTGGCGACGGGGAGTGGGGACGGGGAGTGGGGACGGGGAGTGGGGACGGGGAGTGGGGACGGGGCGTGGGGACGGGGCGTGGGGACGGGGCGTGGGGACGGGGAGTGGGGACGGGGAGTGGGGACGGGGCGTGGGGACGGGGCGTGGGGACGGGGCGTGGGGACGGGGCTTGGGGACGGCGAGTGGGGACGGCGTGTGGCGAGGGTGAGTGGGGAGGGTGAGTGGGGAGGGTGAGTTGGGACGGCGAGTGGGGACGGCGAGTGGGGAGGGCGAGTGGGGAGTGTGAGTGGGGAAGGTGAGTGGGGACGGTGAGTGTGGACGGGGAAAGGGGACGGGCAGTGGGGAGGGTGTGTGGGGAGGGTGAGTGGGGAGGGGGCGTGGGGAGGGTGAGTGGGGAGGGTGAGTGGGGAGGGTGAGTGGGGAGGGTGAGTGGGGACGGGGAGTGGGGACGGGGAGTGGGGAGGGTGAGTGGGGAGGGTGAGTGGGGACGGTGAGTGTGGACCGGGAGAGGGGACCGGGAGTGGGGACGGGGAGTGGGGACGGGGAGTGGGGACGGGGAGTGGGGAGGGTGAGTGGGGAGGGTGAGTGGGGTCGGGGAGTGGGGACGGTGAGTGGGGAGGGGGCGTGGGCAGGGTGAGTGGGGACGGTAGTGGGGAGGGGGAGTGGGGAGGGTGAGTGGGGAGGGTGAGTGGAGACGGTGAGTGGGGACGGTGAGTGTGGATGGGGAGAGGGGACGGGGAGAGGGGACGGGGAGAGGGGACGGGGAGAGGGGACCGAGAGTGGGGAGGAGAGTCTGGACGGAGAGTGGGGACGGGGAGTGGGGACGGGGAGTGGGGACGGAGAGTGGGGACGGGGAGTGGGGACGGGGAGTGGGGACGGGGAGTGGGGACGGGGAGTGGGGACGGGGAGTTGGGACGGGGAGTGGGGACGGAGAGTGGGGACGGAGAGTGGGGACGGAGAGTGGGGACGGAGAGTGGGGACGGGGAGTGGGGACGGAGAGTGGGGACGGAGAGTGGGGACCGGGAGTGGGGACGGGGAGTGGGGACGGAGAGTGGGGACGGAGAGTGGGGACGGAGAGTGGGGACGGAGAGTGGGGTCGGAGAGTGGGGACGGTGAGTGGCAGCGGTGAGTGGGGTCGGAGAGTGGGGATGGTGAGTGGGGATGGTGAGTGGCGACGGGGAGTGGCGACGGGGAGTGGGGACGGGGAGTGGGGACGGAGAGTGGGGACGGAGAGTGGGGACGGAGAGTGGGGATGGTGATTGGCTACGGTGAGTGGGGTCGGAGAGTGGGGACGGTGAGTGGGGACGGTGAGTGGGGACGGTGAGTGGGAACCGGGAGTGGGGACGGGGAGTGGGGACGGGGAGTGGGGACGGAGAGTGGGGACGGAGAGTGGGGACGGAGAGTGGGGACGGAGAGTGGGGACGGTGCGTGGGGACGGAGAGTGGGTACGGGGAGTGGGGACGGGGAGTGGCGACGGTGGGTGTGGACAGTGTGTGGGGATGGGGAGTGGGGACTGGGAATGGGGACGGAGAGTGGGGTCGGAGAGTGGGGACGGTGAGTGGCGACGGGGAGTGGGGACGGTTAGTGGGGGCGGGGAGTGGGGACGGGGAGTGGGGGCGAGGAGTGGGGGCGGGGAGTGGGGGCGGGGAGTGGGTGCGGGGAGTGGGGGCGGGGAGTGGGGACGGTGAGTGGGGACGGGGAGTGGGGACGGTGGGTGGGGACGGTGGGTGGGGACGGGGAGTGGGGACGGTGGGTGGCGACGGGGAGTGGGGATGGTTAGTGGGGACGGTTAGTGGGGACGGTTAGTGGGGGCGGGGGTGGGGGCGGGGAGTGGGGACGGTTATTGGGGGCGGGGAGTGGGGACGGTGGGTGTGGACGGGGGGTGGGGATGGGGAGTGGGGACGGAGAGTGGGGATGCTGAGTGGGGACGGGGAGTGGGGACGGGGAGTGGGGACGGTGAGTGGGGACGGTGAGTGGGGACTGTGAGTGGGGACGGTGAGTGGGGACGGTGAGTGGCGACGGGGATGTGGGGACGGGGAGAGGGCACGGTTATTGGGGGCGAGGAGTGGGGATGGGGAGTGGGGACGGGGAGTGGGGACGGAGAGTGGGGACGGAGAGTGGGGACGGTGAGTGGGGACGGGGAGTGGGGACGGGGAGTGGTGACGGGGAGTGGGGGACGGAGAGTGGGGACGGTGAGTGGCTACGGGGATTGGGGACGGGGAGTGGGGACGGTTAGTGGGGACGGTTAGTGGGGGCGGTTAGTGGGGGCGGAGAGTGGGGACGGGGAGTGGGGACGGAGAGTGGGGACGGAGAGTGGGGACCGGGAGTGGGGACGGGGAGTGGGGACGGAGAGTGGGGACGGAGAGTGGGGACGGAGAGTGGGGACGGAGAGTGGGGTCGGAGAGTGGGGACGGTGAGTGGCAGCGGTGAGTGGGGTCGGAGAGTGGGGATGGTGAGTGGGGATGGTGAGTGGCGACGGGGAGTGGCGACGGGGAGTGGGGACGGGGAGTGGGGACGGAGAGTGGGGACGGAGAGTGGGGACGGAGAGTGGGGACGGAGAGTGGGGACGGTGAGTGGGGACGGTGAGTGGGGACGGTGAGTGGGAACCGGGAGTGGGGACGGGGAGTGGGGACGGGGAGTGGGGACGGAGAGTGGGGACGGAGAGTGGGGACGGAGAGTGGGGACGGAGAGTGGGGACGGTGCGTGGGGACGGAGAGTGGGTACGGGGAGTGGGGACGGGGAGTGGCGACGGTGGGTGTGGACAGTGTGTGGGGATGGGGAGTGGGGACGGGGAGTGGGGACGGGGAATGGGGACGGAGAGTGGGGTCGGAGAGTGGGGACGGTGAGTGGCGACGGGGAGTGGGGACGGTTAGTGGGGGCGGGGAGTGGGGACGGGGAGTGGGGGCGAGGAGTGGGGGCGGGGAGTGGGGGCGGGGAGTGGGGGCGGGGAGTGGGGGCGGGGAGTGGGTGCGGGGAGTGGGGGCGGGGAGTGGGGACGGGGAGTGGGGACGGGGAGTGGGGACGGTGGGTGGGGACGGTGGGTGGGGACGGGGAGTGGGGACGGTGGGTGGCGACGGGGAGTGGGGATGGTTAGTGGGGACGGTTATTGGGGACGGTTAGTGGGGGCGGGGGTGGGGGCGTGGAGTGGGGACGGTTATTGGGGGCGGGGAGTGGGGACGGTGGGTGTGGACCGGGGGTGGGGATGGGGAGTGGGGACGGAGAGTGGGGACGCTGAGTGGGGACGGGGAGTGGGGACGGGGAGTGGGGACGGTGAGTGGGGACGGTGAGTGGGGACTTTGAGTGGGGACGGTGAGTGGGGACGGTGAGTGGCGACGGTGAGTGGCGACGGTGAGTGGCGACGGGGATGTGGGGACGGGGAGAGGGCACGGTTATTGGGGGCGAGGAGTGGGGATGGGGAGTGGGGACGGGGAGTGGGGACGGAGAGTGGGGACGGAGAGTGGGGACGGTGAGTGGGGACGGGGAGTGGGAACGGGGAGTGGTGACGGGGAGTGGGGACGGAGAGTGGGGACGGAGAGTGGCTACGGGGATTGGGGACGGGGAGTGGGGACGGTTAGTGGGGACGGTTAGTGGGGGCGGGGAGTGGGGGCGGGGAGTGGGGGCGGGGAGTGGGGGCGGGGAGTGGGGGCGGGGAGTGGGGACGGTGGGTGGGGACGCTCGGTGGGGACGGGGTGTGGGGACGGGGTGTGGGGACGGGGAGTGGGGACGGGGTGTGGGGACGGGGAGTGGGGACGGGGCGTGGGGACGGGGCGTGGGGACGGGGCGTGGGGACGGGGGGTGGGGTCGGAGAGTGGGGTCGGAGAGTGGGGACGGTGGGTGGGGACGCTCGGTGGGGACGGGGTGTGGGGACGGGGAGTGGGGACGGGGCGTGGGGACGGGGCGTGGGGACGGGGCGTGGGGACAGGGGGTGGGGACGGAGAGTGGGGACGGGGAGTGGGGACGGGGAGTGGGGACGGGGAGTGGCGACGGGGATGTGGGGACGGGGAGAGGGCACGGTTATTGGGGGCGAGGAGTTTGGATGGGGAGTGGGGACGGAGAGTGGGGACGGAGAGTGGGGACGGTGAGTGGGGACGGTGAGTGGGGACGGGGAGTGGGGACGGGGAGTGGGGACGGAGAGTGGGGACGGTGAGTGGCTACGGGGAGTGGGGACGGGGAGTGGGGGTGGGGAGAGGGGGCGGGGAGAGGGGGCGGGGAGTGGGGGACGGTGTGTGGGGACGGGGAGTGGGGACGGTTAGTGGGGACGGGGAGTGGGGACGGGGCTTGGGACGGGGCTTGGGGACGGGACGTGGGGACGGGGAGTGGGGACGGGGAGTGGGGACGGGGAGTGAGGACGGGGAGTGAGGACGGGGAGTGGGGACGGGGAGTGGGGACGGGGCGTGGGGACGGGGCGTGGGGACGGGGAGTGGGGACGGGGAGTGGGGACGGGGAGTGAGGACGGGGAGTGGGGACGGGGAGTGGGGACGGGGAGTGGGGACGGGGCGTGGGGACGGGGCGTGGGGACGGGGCGTGGGGACGGGGAGTGGGGACGGGGAGTGGGGACGGGGCGTGGGGACGGGGCGTGGGGACGGGGCGTGGGGACGGGGCTTGGGGACGGCGAGTGGGGATGGCGTGTGGGGAGGGTGAGTGGGGAGGGTGAGTGGGGAGGGTGAGTGGGGACGGCGAGTGGGGACGGCGAGTGGGGACGGCGAGTGGGGAGGGCGAGTGGGGAGGGTGAGTGGGGAAGGTGAGTGGGGACGGTGAGTGTGGACGGGGAAAGGGGACGGGCAGTGGGGAGGGTGTGTGGGGAGGGTGAGTGGGGAGGGGGCGTGGGGAGGGTGAGTGGGGAGGGTGAGTGGGGAGGGTGAGTGGGGAGGGTGAGTGGGGACGGGGAGTGGGGACGGGGAGTGGGGAGGGTGAGTGGGGAGGGTGAGTGGGGACGGTGAGTGTGGACCGGGAGAGGGGACCGGGAGTGGGGACGGGGAGTGGGGACGGGGAGTGGGGAGGGTGAGTGGGGAAGGTGAGTGGGGAGGGTGAGTGGGGTCGGGGAGTGGGGACGGTGAGTGGGGAGGGGGCGTGGGCAGGGTGAGTGGGGACAGTGAGTGGGGAGGGGGAGTGGGGAGGGTGAGTGGGGAGGGTGAGTGGAGACTGTGAGTGGGGACGGTGAGTGTGGATGGGGAGAGGGGACGGGGAGAGGGGACGGGGAGAGGGGACGGGGAGAGGGGACCGAGAGTGGGGAGGAGAGTGGGGACGGAGAGTGGGGACGGGGAGTGGGGACGGGGAGTGGGGACGGAGAGTGGGGACGGGGAGTGGGGACGGAGAGTGGGGACGGGGAGTGGGGACGGGGAGTTGGGACGGGGAGTGGGGACGGGGAGTGGGGATGGAGAGTGGGGACGGAGAGTGGGGACGGAGAGTGGGGACGGGGAGTGGGGACGGAGAGTGGGGAAGGAGAGTGGGGACCGGGAGTGGGGACGGGGAGTGGGGACGGAGAGTGGGGACGGAGAGTGGGGACGGAGAGTGGGGTCGGAGAGTGGGGACGGTGAGTGGCAGCGGTGAGTGGGGTCGGAGAGTGGGGATGGTGAGTGGGGATGGTGAGTGGCGACGGGGAGTGGCGACGGGGAGTGGGGACGGGGAGTGGGGACGGAGAGTGGGGACGGAGAGTGGGGACGGAGAGTGGGGACGGTGATTGGCTACTGTGAGTGGGGTCGGAGAGTGGGGACGGTTATTGGGGGCGGGGAGTGGGGACGGTGGGTGTGGACGGGGGTGGGGATGGGGAGTGGGGACGGAGAGTGGGGACGCTGAGTGGGGACGGGGAGTGGGTACGGGGAGTGGGGACGGTGAGTGGGGACGGTGAGTGGGGACTGTGAGTGGGGACGGTGAGTGGGGACGGTGAGTGGCGACGGGGATGTGGGGACGGGGAGAGGGCACGGTTATTGGGGGCGAGGAGTGGGGATGGGGAGTGGGGACGGGGAGTGGGGATGGAGAGTGGGGACGGAGAGTGGGGACGGTGAGTGGGGACGGGGAGTGGGGACGGGGAGTGGTGACGGGGAGTGGGGACGGAGAGTGGGGACGGTGAGTGGCTACGGGGATTGGGGACGGGGAGTGGGGACGGTTAGTGGGGACGGTTAGTGGGGGCGGGGAGTGGGGGCGGGGAGTGGGGGTGGGGAGTGGGGGCGGGGAGTGGGGACGGTGGGTGGGGACGCTCGGTGGGGACGGGGTGTGGGGACGGGGCGTGGGGACGGGGCGTGGGGACGGGGAGTGGGGACGGGGAGTGGGGACGGTGAGTGGGGACGGTGAGTGGGGACGGTGAGTGGGGACGGGGAGAGGGGACGGGGAGAGGGGACGGGTAGAGGGGACGTGGAGAGGGGACGGGGAGAGGGGACGGAGAGTGTGGACAGAGAGTGCTGTCGAGGTGCGGGGACGGGGAGCGGGGACGGGGAGTGGGGACGGAGAGTGGGGACGGGGAGTGGGGACGGAGAGTGGGAACGGAGAGTGGGGACGGAGAGTGGGAACGGAGAGTGGGGACGGTGAGTGGGGACGGTGAGTGGGGACGGTGAGTGGGGACGGTGAGTGGCGACGGTGAGTGGCGACGGGGAGTGGGGACGGGGAGTGGCGACGGGGAGTGCGGACGGGGAGTGCGGACGGGGTGTGCGGACGGGGAGTGGGGACGGAGAGTGGGGACGGAGAGTGGGGACGGAGAGTGGGGTCGGAGAGTGGGGACGGTGAGTGGCGACGGTGAGTGGGGTCGGAGAGTGGGGACGGGGAGTGGGGACGGGGAGTGGGGACGGGAAGTGGGGACGTGGAGTGGGGACGGAGGGTGGGTACGGTGGGTGGGGATGGGGAGTGGGGACGGGGAGTGGGGACGGGGAGTGTGTACGGTGGGTGGGGACGGAGAGTGGGGACGGAGAGTGGGGTCAGAGAGTGGGGACGGTGAGTGGGGACGGGGAGTGTGGACGTGGAGTGGCTATGGTGAGTGGGGTCAGAGAGTGGGGACGGTCAGTGCGGACGGGGAGTTGGGACGGGGAGTGGGGACGGTGAGTGGCGACGGGGAGTGGGGACGGTAGGTGGGGACGGGGAGTGGGGGCGGGGAGTGGGGGCGGGGAGTGGGAGCGGGGAGTGGGGGCGGGGAGTGGGTGCGGGGAGTGGGGGCGGGGAGTCGGGACGGTGTGTGTGGACGGTGGGTGGGGACGGTGGGTGGGGACGGTAGGTGGGGACGGGGAATGGGGACGGTGGGTGGGGACGGTGGGTGGCGACGGGGAGTGGGGACGGTTAGTGGGGACGGTTAGTGGGGACGGTTAGTGGGTACGGTTAGTGGGGGCGGGGTGTGGGGGCGGGGAGTGGGGACGGTTATTGGGGGCGGGGAGTGGGGACGGTGGGTGTGGACGGGGGGTGGGGACGGGGGGTGGGGTCGGAGAGTGGGGACGGTGAGTGGGGACGGGGAGTGGGGACGGGGAGTGGGGACGGGGAGTGGGGACGGTGAGTGGCGACGGGGATGTGGGGACGGGGATGTGGGGACGGGGATGTGGGGACTGGGATGTGGGGACGGGGATGTGGGGACGGGGAGTGGGGACGGTTATTGGGGGCAGGGAGTGGGGACGGGGAGTGGGGACGGGGAGTGGGGACGGGGAGTGGGGACGGGGAGTGGGGACGGTGAGTGGGGACGGGGAGTGGGGACGGAGGGTGGGTACGGTGGGTGGGGATGGGGAGTGGGGACGGGGAGTGGGGACGGGGAGTGGGGACGGAGGGTGGGGACGGGGAGTGGGGACGGAGAGTGGCGACGGTGAGTGGGGACGGTGAGTGGCTACGGGGAGTGGGGACGGGGAGTGGGGACGGGGAGTGGGGACGGGGAGTGGCGACGGGGAGTGGCGACGGGGAGTGGGGACGGTAGGTGGGGACGGGGAGTGGGGGCGGGGCGTGGGGGCGGGGAGTGGGGGCGGGGAGTGGGAGCGGGGAGTGGGGGCGGGGAGTCGGGACGGTGGGTGTGGACGGTGGGTGGGGACGGTGGGTGGCGACGGGGAGTGGGGACGGTTAGTGGGGACGGTTAGTGGGGACGGTTAGTGGGGACGGTTAGTGGGGGCGGGGAGTGGGGACGGTTAGTGGGGGCGGGGAGTGGGGACGGTTATTGGGGGCGGGGAGTGGGGACGGTGGGTGTGGACGGGGGGTGGGGACGGGGAGTGGGGACGGGGAGTGGGGACGGGGAGTGGGGACGGGGGGTGGGGACGGGGGGTGGGGTCGGAGGGTGGGGTCGGAGAGTGGGGACGGTGAGTGGGGACGGGGAGTGGGGACGGGGAGTGGGGACGGGGAGTGGGGACGGGGAGAGGGGACGGTGAGTGGCGACGGGGATGTGGGACGGGGATGTGGGGACGGGGAGTGGGGACGGTTATTGGGGGCGGGGAGTGGGGACGGGGAGTGGGGACGGGGAGTGGGGACGGGGAGTGGGGACGGAGAGTGGGGACGGAGAGTGGGGACGGGGAGTGGGGACGGGGAGTGGTGACGGGGAGTGGGGACGGGGAGTGGGGACGGGGAGTGGGGATGGAGAGTGGGGACGGTGAGCGGCGACGGGGAGTGGGGACGGGGAGTGGGGACGGTGAGTGGGGACGGGGAGTTGGGACGGGGAGTGGGGACGGTGAGTGGCGACAGGGAGTTGGGACGGGGAGTGGGGACGGTGAGTGGCGACGGGGAGTGGGGGCGGGGAGTGGGGGCGGGGAGTCGGGACGGGGAGTGGGGACGGGGAGCGGGGACGGGGAGCGGGGACGGGGAGCGGGGACGGTGAGAGGGGACGGGGAGCGGGGACGGGGAGTGGGGAGGGTGAGTGGGGAGGGTGAGTGGGGAGGGTGAGTGGGGACGGTGAGTGTGGACCGGGAGAGGGGACCGGGAGTGGGGACGGGGAGTGGGGACGGGGAGTGGGGACGGGGAGTGGGGAGGGTGAGTGGGGAGGGTGAGTGGGGTCGGGGAGTGGGGACGGTGAGTGGGGAGGGGGCGTGGGCAGGGTGAGTGGGGACGGTGAGTGGGGAGGGGGAGAGGGGAGGGTGAGTGGGGAGGGTGAGTGGAGACGGTGAGTGGGGACGGTGAGTGTGGATGGGGAGATGGGACGGGGAGAGGGGACGGGGAGAGGGGACGGGGAGAGGGGACCGAGAGTGGGGAGGAGAGTCTGGACGGAGAGTGGGGACGGGGAGTGGGGACGGGGAGTGGGGACGGAGAGTGGGGACGGGGAGTGGGGACGGGGAGTGGGGACGGGGAGTGGGGACGGGGAGTGGGGACGGGGAGTTGGGACGGAGAGTGGGGACGGAGAGTGGGGACGGAGAGTGGGGACGGGGAGTGGGGACGGAGAGTGGGGACGGAGAGTGGGGACCGGGAGTGGGGACGGGGAGTGGGGACGGAGAGTGGGGACGGAGAGTGGGGACGGAGAGTGGGGACGGAGAGTGGGGTCGGAGAGTGGGGACGGTGAGTGGCAGCGGTGAGTGGGGTCGGAGAGTGGGGATGGTGAGTGGGGATGGTGAGTGGCGACGGGGAGTGGCGACGGGGAGTGGGGACGGGGAGTGGGGACGGAGAGTGGGGACGGAGAGTGGGGACGGAGAGTGGGGATGGTGATTGGCTACGGTGAGTGGGGTCGGAGAGTGGGGACGGTGAGTGGGGACGGTGAGTGGGGACGGTGAGTGGGAACCGGGAGTGGGGAAGGGGAGTGGGGAAGGGGAGTGGGGACGGGGAGTGGGGACGGAGAGTGGGGACGGAGAGTGGGGACGGAGAGTGGGGACGGAGAGTGGGGACGGTGCGTGGGGACGGAGAGTGGGTACGGGGAGTGGGGACGGGGAGTGGCGACGGTGGGTGTGGACAGTGTGTGGGGATGGGGAGTGGGGACGGGGAATGGGGACGGAGAGTGGGGTCGGAGAGTGGGGACGGTGAGTGGCGACGGGGAGTGGGGACGGTTAGTGGGGGCGGGGAGTGGGGACGGGGAGTGGGGGCGAGGAGTGGGGGCGGGGAGTGGGGGTGGGGAGTGGGGGCGGGGAGTGGGTGCGGGGAGTGGGGGCGGGGAGTGGGGACGGTGAGTGGGGACGGGGAGTGGGGACGGTGGGTGGGGACGGTGGGTGGGGACGGGGAGTGGGGACGGTGGGTGGCGACGGGGAGTGGGGATGGTTAGTGGGGACGGTTAGTGGGGACGGTTAGTGGGGGCGGGGGTGGGGGCGGGGAGTGGGGACGGTTATTGGGGGCGGGGAGTGGGGACGGTGGGTGTGGACGGGGGGTGGGGATGGGGAGTGGGGACGGAGAGTGGGGATGCTGAGTGGGGACGGGGAGTGGGGACGGGGAGTGGGGACGGTGAGTGGGGACTGTGAGTGGGGACGGTGAGTGGGGACGGTGAGTGGCGACGGGGATGTGGGGACGGGGAGAGGGCACGGTTATTGGGGGCGAGGAGTGGGGATGGGGAGTGGGGACGGGGAGTGGGGATGGAGAGTGGGGACGGAGAGTGGGGACGGTGAGTGGGGACGGGGAGTGGGGACGGGGAGTGGTGACGGGGAGTGGGGACGGAGAGTGGGGACGGTGAGTGGCTACGGGGATTGGGGACGGGGAGTGGGGACGGTTAGTGGGGACGGTTAGTGGGGGCGGAGAGTGGGGACGGGGAGTGGGGACGGAGAGTGGGGACGGAGAGTGGGGACCGGGAGTGGGGACGGGGAGTGGGGACGGAGAGTGGGGACGGAGAGTGGGGACGGAGAGTGGGGTCGGAGAGTGGGGACGGTGAGTGGCAGCGGTGAGTGGCAGCGGTGAGTGGGGTCGGAGAGTGGGGATGGTGAGTGGCGACGGGGAGTGGCGACGGGGAGTGGGGACGGGGAGTGGGGACGGAGAGTGGGGACGGAGAGTGGGGACGGAGAGTGGGGACGGAGAGTGGGGACGGAGAGTGGGGACGGTGAGTGGGGACGGTGAGTGGGGACGGTGAGTGGGGACGGTGAGTGGGGACGGTGAGTGGCGACGGGGATGTGGGGACGGGGAGAGGGCACGGTTATTGGGGGCGAGGAGTGGGGATGGGGAGTGGGGACGGGGAGTGGGGATGGAGAGTGGGGACGGAGAGTGGGGACGGTGAGTGGGGACGGGGAGTGGGGACGGGGAGTGGTGACGGGGAGTGGGGACGGAGAGTGGGGACGGTGAGTGGCTACGGGGATTGGGGACGGGGAGTGGGGACGGTTAGTGGGGACGGTTAGTGGGGGCGGGGAGTGGGGGCGGGGAGTGGGGGCGGGGAGTGGGGGCGGGGAGTGGGGGCGGGGAGTGGGGACGGTGGGTGGGGACGCTCGGTGGGGACGGGGTGTGGGGACGGGGTGTGGGGACGGGGAGTGGGGACGGGCGTGGGGACGGGGCGTGGGGACGGGGCGTGGGGACGGGGGGTGGGGTCGGAGAGTGGGGTCGGAGAGTGGGGACGGTGGGTGGGGACGCTCGGTGGGGATGGGGTGTGGGGACGGGGAGTGGGGACGGGGCGTGGGGACGGGGCGTGGGAACGGGGCGTGGGGACGGGGGGTGGGGTCGGAGAGTGGGGTCGGAGAGTGGGGACGGTGAGTGGGGACGGGGAGTGGGGACGGGGAGTGGGGATGGGGAGTGGGGACGGGGAGTGGCGACGGGGATGTGGGGACGGGGAGAGGGCACGGTTATTGGGGGCGAGGAGTTTGGATGGGGAGTGGGGACGGAGAGTGGGGACGGAGAGTGGGGACGGTGAGTGGGGACTATGAGAGGGGACGGGGAGTGGGGACGGGGAGTGGGGACGGAGAGTGGGGACGGTGAGTGGCTACGGGGAGTGGGGTCGGGGAGTGGGGGTGGGGAGAGGGGGCGGGGAGAGGGGGCGGGGAGTGGGGGACGGTGTGTGGGGACGGGGAGTGGGGACGGTTAGTGGGGACGGGGAGTGGGGACGGGGCTTGGGACGGGGCTTGGGGACGGGGCGTGGGGACGGGGCGTGGGGAAGGGGCGTGGGGACGGGGAGTGAGGACGGGGAGTGAGGACGGGGAGTGGGGACGGGGAGTGGGGACGGGGAGTGGGGACGGGGCGTGGGGACGGGGCGTGGGGACGGGGAGTGGGGACGGGGAGTGGGGACGGGGCGTGGGGACGGGGCGTGGGGACGGGGCGTGGGGACGGGGCGTGGGGACGGGGCTTGGGGACGGCGAGTGGGGATGGCGTGTGGGGAGGGTGAGTGGGGAGGGTGAGTGGGGAGGGTGAGTGGGGACGGCGAGTGGGGACGGCGAGTGGGGACGGCGAGTGGGGAGGGCGAGTGGGGAGGGTGAGTGGGGAAGGTGAGTGGGGACGGTGAGTGTGGACGGGGAAAGGGGACGGGCAGTGGGGAGGGTGTGTGGGGAGGGTGAGTGGGGAGGGGGCGTGGGGAGGGTGAGTGGGGAGGGTGAGTGGGGAGGGTGAGTGGGGAGGGTGAGTGGGGACGGGGAGTGGGGACGGGGAGTGGGGAGGGTGAGTGGGGAGGGTGAGTGGGGACGGTGAGTGTGGACCGGGAGAGGGGACCGGGAGTGGGGACGGGGAGTGGGGACGGGGAGTGGGGACGGGGAGTGGGGAGGGTGAGTGGGGAAGGTGAGTGGGGAGGGTGAGTGGGGTTGGGGAGTGGGGACGGTGAGTGGGGAGGGGGCGTGGGCAGGGTGAGTGGGGACGGTGAGTGGGGAGGGGGAGTGGGGAGGGTGAGTGGGGAGGGTGAGTGGAGACGGTGAGTGGGGACGGTGAGTGTGGATGGGGAGAGGGGACGGGGAGAGGGGACGGGGAGAGGGGACGGGGAGAGGGGACCGAGAGTGGGGAGGAGAGTGGGGACGGAGAGTGGGGACGGGGAGTGGGGACGGGGAGTGGGGACGGAGAGTGGGGACGGGGAGTGGGGACGGAGAGTGGGGACGGGGAGTGGGGACGGGGAGTTGGGACGGGGAGTGGGGACGGGGAGTGGGGATGGAGAGTGGGGACGGAGAGTGGGGACGGAGAGTGGGGACGGGGAGTGGGGACGGAGAGTGGGGACGGAGAGTGGGGACCGGGAGTGGGGACGGGGAGTGGGGACGGAGAGTGGGGACGGAGAGTGGGGACGGAGAGTGGGGACGGAGAGTGGGGTCGGAGAGTGGGGACGGTGAGTGGCAGCGGTGAGTGGGGTCGGAGAGTGGGGATGGTGAGTGGGGTTGGTGAGTGGCGACGGGGAGTGGCGACGGGGAGTGGGGACGGGGAGTGGGGACGGAGAGTGGGGACGGAGAGTGGGGACGGAGAGTGGGGACGGTGATTGGCTACGGTGAGTGGGGTCGGAGAGTGGGGACGGTTATTGGGGGCGGGGAGTGGGGACGGTGGGTGTGGACGGGGGTGGGGATGGGGAGTGGGGACGGAGAGTGGGGACGCTGAGTGGGGACGGGGAGTGGGGACGGGGAGTGGGGACGGTGAGTGGGGACGGTGAGTGGGGACTGTGAGTGGGGACGGTGAGTGGGGACGGTGAGTGGCGACGGGGATGTGGGGACGGGGAGAGGGCACGGTTATTGGGGGCGAGGAGTGGGGATGGGGAGTGGGGACGGGGAGTGGGGATGGAGAGTGGGGACGGAGAGTGGGGACGGTGAGTGGGGACGGGGAGTGGGGACGGGGAGTGGTGACGGGGAGTGGGGACGGAGAGTGGGGACGATGAGTGGCTACGGGGATTGGGGACGGGGAGTGGGGACGGTTAGTGGGGACGGTTAGTGGGGGCGGGGAGTGGGGGCGGGGAGTGGGGGCGGGGAGTGGGGGCGGGGAGTGGGGGCGGGGAGTGGGGACGGTGGGTGGGGACGCTCGGTGGGGACGGGGTGTGGGGACGGGGCGTGGGGACGGGGCGTGGGGACGGGGCGTGGGGACGGGGCGTGGGGACGGGTAGTGGGGACGGGGAGTGGGGACGGGGAGTGGGGACGGTGAGTGGGGACGGGGAGAGGGGACGGGGAGAGGGGACGGGGAGAGGGGACGTGGAGAGGGGACGGGGAGAGGGGACGGAGAGTGTGGACAGAGAGTGCTGTCGAGGTGCGGGGACGGGGAGCGGGGACGGGGAGTGGGGACGGAGAGTGGGGACGGGGAGTGGGGACGGAGAGTGGGGACGGAGAGTGGGGACGGTGAGTGGGGACGGTGAGTGGGGACGGTGAGTGGGGACGGTGAGTGGCGACGGTGAGTGGCGACGGGGAGTGGGGACGGGGAGTGGCGACGGGGAGTGCGGACGGGGAGTGCGGACGGGGTGTGCGGACGGGGAGTGGGGACGGAGAGTGGGGACGGAGAGTGGGGACGGAGAGTGGGGTCGGAGAGTGGGGACGGTGAGTGGCGACGGTGAGTGGGGTCGGAGAGTGGGGACGGGGAGTGGGGACGGGAAGTGGGGACGTGGAGTGGGGACGGAGGGTGGGTACGGTGGGTGGGGATGGGGAGTGGGGATGGGGAGTGGGGACGGGGAGTGTGTACGGTGGGTGGGGACGGAGAGTGGGGACGGAGAGTGGGGTCAGAGAGTGGGGACGGTGAGTGGGGACGGGGAGTTGGGACGTGGAGTGGCTATGGTGAGTGGGGTCAGAGAGTGGGGACGGTCAGTGCGGACGGGGAGTTGGGACGGGGAGTGGGGACGGTGAGTGGCGACGGGGAGTGGGGACGGTAGGTGGGGACGGGGAGTGGGGGCGGGGAGTGGGAGCGGGGAGTGGGGGCGGGGAGTGGGTGCGGGGAGTGGGGGCGGGGAGTCGGGACGGTGTGTGTGGACGGTGGGTGGGGACGGTGGGTGGGGACGGTAGGTGGGGACGGGGAATGGGGACGGTGGGTGGGGACGGTGGGTGGCGACGGGGAGTGGGGACGGTTAGTGGGGACGGTTAGTGGGGACGGTTAGTGGGTACGGTTAGTGGGGGCGGGGTGTGGGGGCGGGGAGTGGGGACGGTTATTGGGGGCGGGGAGTGGGGACGGTGGGTGTGGACGGGGGGTGGGGACGGGGGGTGGGGTCGGAGAGTGGGGACGGGGAGTGGGGACGGGGAGTGGGGACGGTGAGTGGCGACGGGGATGTGGGGACGGGGATGTGGGGACGGGGATGTGGGGACTGGGATGTGGGGACGGGGATGTGGGGACTGGGATGTGGGGACGGGGATGTGGGGACGGGGAGTGGGGACGGTTATTGGGGGCAGGGAGTGGGGACGGGGAGTGGGGACGGGGAGTGGGGACAGGGAGTGGGGACGGGGAGTGGGGACGGTGAGTGGGGACGGGGAGTGGGGACGGAGGGTGGGGACGGTGGGTGGGGATGGGGAGTGGGGACGGGGAGTGGGGACGGGGAGTGTGTACGGAGGGTGGGGACGGGGAGTGGGGATGGGGAGTGGGGACGGAGAGTGGGGACGGAGAGTGGGGACGGTGAGTGGGGACGGTGAGTGGCTACGGGGAGTGGGGACGGGGAGTGGGGACGGGGAGTGGCGACGGGGAGTGGCGACGGGGAGTGGGGACGGTAGGTGGGGACGGGGAGTGGGGGCGGGGAGTGGGAGCAGGGAGTGGGGGCGGGGAGTCGGGACGGTGGGTGTGGACGGTGGGTGGGGACGGTGGGTGGCGACGGGGAGTGGGGACGGTTAGTGGGGACGGTTAGTGGGGACGGTTAGTGGGGACGGTTAGTGGGGGCGGGGAGTGGGGACGGTTAGTGGGGGCGAGGAGTGGGGACGGTTATTGGGGGCGGGGAGTGGGGACGGTGGGTGTGGACGGGGGGTGGGGACGGGGGGTGGGGACGGGGAGTGGGGACGGGGAGTGGGGACGGGGGGTGGGGACGGGGGGTGGGGTCGGAGGGTGGGGTCGGAGAGTGGGGACGGTGAGTGGGGACGGGGAGTGGGGACGGGGAGTGGGGACGGGGAGTGGGGACGGGGAGAGGGGACGGTGAGTGGCGACGGGGATGTGGGACGGGGATGTGGGGACGGGGAGTGGGGACGGTTATTGGGGGCGGGGAGTGGGGACGGGGAGTGGGGACGGGGAGTGGGGACGGGGAGTGGGGACGGAGAGTGGGGACGGAGAGTGGGGACGGAGAGTGGGGACGGGGAGTGGGGACGGGGAGTGGTGACGGGGAGTGGGGACGGGGAGTGGGGACGGGGAGTGGGGATGGAGAGTGGGGACGGTGAGCGGCGACGGGGAGTGGGGACGGGGAGTGGGGACGGTGAGTGGGGACGGGGAGTTGGGACGGGGAGTGGGGACGGTGAGTGGCGACGGGGAGTTGGGACGGGGAGTGGGGACGGTGAGTGGCGACGGGGAGTGGGGGCGGGGAGTGGGGGCGGGGAGTCGGGACGGGGAGTGGGGACGGGGAGCGGGGACGGGGAGCGGGGACGGGGAGCGGGGACGGTGAGAGGGGACGGGGAGCGGGGACGGTGCGATGGGACGGGGAGAGGGGACGGTGAGAGGGGACGGGGCGTGGGGACGGGGAGTGGGGACGGGGAGTGGGGACGGGGAGAGGGGACGGGGAGTGGGGACGGGGAGTGGGGTCGGGGAGTGGGGACGGGGAGTGGGGACGGGGAGAGGGGACGGGGAGTGGGGACGGGGAGAGGGGACGGGGAGAGGGGACGGGGAGTGGGGACGGTGAGTGGGGACGGTGAGTGGGGACGGGGAGAGGGGACGGTGAGAGGGGACGGTGAGTGGGGACGGGAAGTGGGGACGGGGAAGGGGGACGGGGAGTGGGGATGCTGAGTGGGGACGGGGAGTGGGGACGCTGAGTGGGGACGGGGTGTGGGGACGGGGAGTGGGGACGGGGAATGGGGATGGGGGGTGGGGACGGGGAGTGGGGACTGGGAGTGGGGACGGTCAGTGGGGACGGTCAGTGGGGACGGGGAGTGGGGACGGGGAGCGGGGACGGGGAGCGGGGACGGGGAGCGGGGACGGGGAGCGGGGACGGTGAGATGGGACGGGGAGAGGGGATTGGGAGAGGGGACGGGGAGTGGGGACGGGGAGTGGGGACGGGGAGTGGGGATGGGGAGAGGGGACGGCGAGTGGGGACGTTGAGTGGGGACGGGGAGAGGGGACGGGGAGTGGGGACGCTGAGTGGGGACGCGGAGTGGGGACGGGGAGTGGGGACGGGGAGTGGGGACGGTCAGTGGGGACGGGGAGTGGGGACGGGGAGTGGGGACGGGGAGTGAGGATGGGGAGTGGGGACGGGGAGAGGGTACGGGGAGTGGGGACGGGGAGAGGGGACGGGGAGAAGGGACGGGGAGAGGGGACGGGGAGAGGGGACGGGGAGAGGGGACGGTGAGATGGGACGGGGAGAGGGGATTGGGAGAGGGGACGGGGAGTGGGGACGGGGAGTGAGGATGGGGAGTGGGGACGGGGAGAGGGTACGGGGAGTGGGGACGGGGAGAGGGGACGGGGAGAAGGGACGGGGAGAGGGTACGGGGAGTGGGGACGGGGAGAGGGGACGGTGAGATGGGACGGGGAGAGGGGATTGGGAGAGGGGACGGGGAGTGGGGACGGGGAGTGAGGATGGGGAGTGGGGACGGGGAGAGGGTACGGGGAGTGGGGACGGGGAGAGGGGACGGGGAGAGGGGACGGGGAGAGGGGACGGAGAGAGGGGACGGTGAGTGGCTACGGTGAGTGGGGTCGGTTAGTGGGGACGGTTAGTTGGGACGGTTAGTGGGGGCGGGGAGTGGGGGCGGGGAGTGGGGACGGTTATTGGGGGCGGGGAGTGGGGACGGTGGGTGTGGACGGGGGGTGGGGACGGGGGGTGGGGACGAAGAGTGGGGATGCTGAGTGGGGACGGGGAGTGGGGACGCTGAGTGGGGACGCTGAGTGGGGACGGGGTGTGGGGACGGGGAGTGGGGACGGGGAATGGGGATGGGGGGTGGGGACGGGGAGTGGGGACGGTCAGTGGGGACAGTCAGTGGGGACGGGGAGTGGGGACGGGGAGCGGGGACGGGGAGCGGGGACGGGGAGCGGGGACGGGGAGCGGGGACGGTGAGATGGGACGGGGAGAGGGGATTGGGAGAGGGGACGGGGAGTGGGGACGGGGAGTGGGGACGGGGAGTGGGGATGGGGAGAGGGGACGGCGAGTGGGGACGTTGAGTGGGGACGGGGAGAGGGGACGGGGAGTGGGGACGCTGAGTGGGGACGCGGAGTGGGGACGGGGAGTGGGGACGGGGAGTGGGGACGGTCAGTGGGGACGGGGAGTGGGGACGGGGAGTGGGGACGGGGAGTGAGGATGGGGAGTGGGGACGGGGAGAGGGTACGGGGAGTGGGGACGGGGAGAGGGGACGGGGAGAGGGGACGGGGAGAAGGGACGGGGAGAGGGGACGGGGAGAGGGGACGGGGAGAGGGGACGGTGAGATGGGACGGGGAGAGGGGATTGGGAGAGGGGACGGGGAGTGGGGACGGGGAGTGAGGATGGGGAGTGGGGACGGGGAGAGGGTACGGGGAGTGGGGACGGGGAGAGGGGACGGGGAGAAGGGACGGGGAGAGGGTACGGGGAGTGGGGACGGGGAGAGGGGACGGTGAGATGGGACGGGGAGAGGGGATTGGGAGAGGGGACGGGGAGTGGGGACGGGGAGTGAGGATGGGGAGTGGGGACGGGGAGAGGGTACGGGGAGTGGGGACGGGGAGAGGGGACGGGGAGAGGGGACGGGGAGAGGGGACGGAGAGAGGGGACGGTGAGTGGCTACGGTGAGTGGGGTCGGTTAGTGGGGACGGTTAGTTGGGACGGTTAGTGGGGGCGGGGAGTGGGGGCGGGGAGTGGGGACGGTTATTGGGGGCGGGGAGTGGGGACGGTGGGTGTGGACGGGGGGTGGGGACGGGGGGTGGGGACGATGAGTGGGGACGGGGAGTGGGGACGGGGAGTGGGGACGGTGAGTGGCGACGGGGATGTGGGGACGGGGATGTGGGGACGGGGATGTGGGGACGGGGAGTGGGGACGGTTATTGGGGGCAGGGAGTGGGGACGGGGAGTGGGGGCAGGGAGTGGGGACGGGGAGTGGGGACGGGGAGTGGGGACGGAGAGTGGGGACGGAGAGTGGGGACGGAGAGTGGGGACAGAGAGGGGGGACGGTGAGTGGGGACGGGGAGTGGGGACGGAGGGTGGGTACGGTGGGTGGGGATGGGGAGTGGGGACGGGGAGTGGGGACGGGGAGTGTGTACGGAGGGTGGGGACGGGGAGTGGGGATGGGGAGTGGGGACGGAGAGTGGGGACGGTGAGTGGCTACGGGGAGTGGCTACGGGGAGTGGGGACGGGGAGTGGGGACGGGGAGTGGCGACGGGGAGTGGGGACGGTTAGTGGGGATGGTTAGTGGGGACGGTTAGTGGGGGCGGGGAGTGGGGGCGGGGAGTGGGGACGGTTAGTGGGGGCGGGGAGTGGGGACGGGGTGTGGGGACGGGGGGTGGGGACGGTGGGTGTGGACGGGGGGTGGGGACGGTGAGTGGGGACGGGGAGTGGGGACGGGGAGTGGGGACGGGGAGAGGGGACGGTGAGTGCCGACGGGGATGTGGGACGGGGATGTGGGGACGGGGAGTGGGGACGGTTATTGGGGGCGGGGCGTGGGGACGGGGAGTGGGGACGGGGAGTGGGGACGGGGAGTGGGGACGGGGAGTGGGGACGGAGAGTGGGGACGGAGAGTGGGGACGGGGAGTGGGGACGGGGAGTGGGGACGGGGAGTGGTGACGGGGAGTGGGGACGGGGAGTGGGGATGGAGAGTGGGGATGGTGAGCTGCGACGGGGAGTTGGGACGGGGAGTGGGGACGGTGAGTGGCGACGGGGAGTGGGGGCGGGGAGTGGGGGCGGGGAGTGGGGGCGGGGAGTGGGGGCGGGGAGTCGGGACGGGGAGCGGGGACGGGGAGCGGGGACGGGGAGCGGGGACGGGGAGAGGGGACGGGGAGCGGGGACGGTGCGATGGGACGGGGAGAGGGGACGGTGAGAGGGGACGGGGAGTCGGGACGGGGAGTCGGGACGGGGAGCGGGGACGGGGAGCGGGGACGGGGAGCGGGGACGGGGAGAGGGGACGGGGAGCAGGGACGGTGCGATGGGACGGGGAGAGGGGACGGTGAGAGGGGGCGGGGAGTGGGGACGGGGAGTGGGGACGGGGAGTGGGGACGGGGAGAGGGGACGGGGAGTGGGGACGGGGAGTGGGGACGGGGAGTGGGGACGGGGAGTGGGGACCGTGAGTGGGGACGGGAAGTGGGGACGGGGAGTGGGGATGCTGAGTGGGGACGGGGAGTGGGGACGCTGAGTGGGGACGCTGAGTGGGGACGGGGTGTGGGGACGGGGAGTGGGGACGGGGAATGGGGATGGGGGTGGGGACGGGGAGTGGGGACTGGGAGTGGGGACGGTGAGTGGGGACGGGGAGTGGGGACGGGGAGTGGGGAGTGGGGAGTGGGGACGGTCAGTGGGGACGGGGAGCGGGGACGGGGAGCGGGGACGGGGAGCGGGGACGGGGAGCGGGGACGGGGAGCGGGGACGGTGAGATGGGACGGGGAGAGGGGACGGGGAGAGGGGACGGGGAGAGGGGACGGGGAGTGGGGACGGGGAGTGGGGACGACGAGAGGGGACGGGGAGAGGGGACGGGGAGTGGGGACGCTGAGTGGTGTCGCGGAGTGGGGACGGGGAGTGGGGACGGGGAGTGGGGACTGGGAGTGGGGACGGGGAGTGGGGACGGGGAGTGAGGATGGGGAGTGGGGACGGGGAGAGGGTACGGGGAGTGGGGACGGGGAGAGGGGACGGGGAGAGGGGACGGGGAGAGGGGACGGGGAGAGGGGACGGTGAGAGCTGACGGAGAGAGGGGACGGTGAGTGGCTACGGTGAGTGGGGTCGGAGAGTGGGGACGGACGGTGAGTGGGGACGGGGAGTGGGGACGGGGAGTGGGGACGGTGAGAGGGGACGGTGAGAGTGGACCGAGAGTGGGGACGGTGAGTGGAGACGGGGAATGGGGACGGGGAGTGGGGACGGGCTGTGGGGACGGGGAGTGGGGACGGTGGGTGGGGACGGTGGGTGGGGACGGGGAGTGGGGACTGGGAGAGGGGACTGGGAGAGGTGACTGGGAGTGGGGACAGTGAGTGGGGACAGTGAGTGGGGACGGGGAGTGGGGACGGGGATTGGGGAGTGGGGAGTGGGGACCGTGAGTGGGGACGGTGATTGGGGACGGGGAGTGGGGACGGGGAGCGGGGACGGGGAGCGGGGACGGGATGTGTGGACGGGATGTGTGGACGGGGAGTGGGGACTGGGAGTGGGGACGGGGAGTGGGGAGTGGGGAGTGGGGACGGTGAGTGGGGACGGGGAGTGGGGACGGGGAGTGGGGACGGGGAGCAGGGACGGTGAGCGGGGACGGGGAGTGGGGACGGTGAGAGAGGATGGGGAGCGGGGCCGGGGAGCGGGGACGGGGAGTGGGGACGGGGAGTGGGGACGGGGAGAGGGGACGGGGGAGGGGACGGGGAGGTGGGCCGGGGAGTGGGGACGGGGAGTCGGGACGGGGAGCAGGGACGGGGAGCGGGGACGGTGCGATGGGACGGGGAGAGGGGACGGTGAGAGGGGACGGGGAGTGGGGACGGGGAGTGGGGACGGGGAGTGGGGACGGGGAGAGGGGACGGGGAGTGGGGACGGGGAGTGGGGACGGGGAGTGGGGACGGGGAGTGGGGACGGTGAGTGGGGACGGGAAGTGGGGACGGGGAGTGGGGACGGGGAGTGGGGATGCTGAGTGGGGACGGGGAGTGGGGACGCTGAGTGGGGACGCTGAGTGTGGACGGGGTGTGGGGACGGGGAGTGGGGACGGGGAATGGGGATGGGGGCGGGGACAGGGAGTGGGGACTGGGAGTGGGGACGGTGAGTGGGGACGGGGAGTGGGGACGGGGAGTGGGGAGTGGGGAGTGGGGACGGTCAGTGGGGACGGGGAGTGGGGACGGGGAGCGGGGACGGGGAGCGGGGACGGGGAGTGGGGACGGGGAGTGGGGACGGGGAGTGGGGACGGTGAGTGGGGACGGGAAGTGGGGACGGGGAGTGGGGACGGGGAGTGGGGATGCTGAGTGGGGACGGGGAGTGGGGACGCTGAGTGGGGACGCTGAGTGGGGACGGGGTGTGGGGACGGGGAGTGGGGACGGGGAATGGAGATGGGGGTGGGGACGGGGAGTGGGGACTGGGAGTGGGGACGGTGAGTGGGGACGGGGAGTGGGGAGTGGGGAGTGGGGAGTGGGGAGTGGGGACGGTCAGTGGGGACGGGGAGTGGGGACGGGGAGCGGGGACGGGGAGCGGGGACGGGGAGCGGGGACGGGGAGCGGGGACGGGGAGCGGGGACGGTGAGATGGGACGGGGAGAGGGGACGGGGAGAGGGGACGGGGAGAGGGGACGGGGAGTGGGGACAGGGAGTGGGGACGACGAGTGGGGACGGGGAGAGGGGACGGGGAGTGGGGACGCTGAGTGGTGACGCGGAGTGGGGACGGGGAGTGGGGACGGGGAGTGGGGACGGGGAGTGGGGACGGGGAGTGGGGACGGGGAGTGAGGACGGGGAGTGGGGACGGGGAGAGGGTACGGGGAGTGGGGACGGGGAGAGGGGACGGGGAGAGGGTACGGGGAGAGGGGACGGGGAGAGGGGACGGGGAGAGGGGACGGTGAGAGCTGACGGAGAGAGGGGACGGTGAGTGGCTACGGTGAGTGGGGTCGGAGAGTGGGGACGGACGGTGAGTGGGGACGGGGAGTGGGGACGGGGAGTGGGGACGGTGAGAGGGGACGGTGAGAGGGGACCGAGAGTGGGGACGGTGAGTGGAGACGGGGAATGGGGACGGGGAGTGGGGACGGGCCGTGGGGACGGGGAGTGGGGACGGTGGGTGGGGACGGTGGGTGGGGACGGGGAGTGGGGACTGGGAGAGGGGACTGGGAGAGGGGACTGGGAGTGGGGACAGTGAGTGGGGACAGTGAGTGGGGACGGGGAGTGGGGACGGGGATTGGGGAGTGGGGAGTGGGGACCGTGAGTGGGGACGGTGATTGGGGACGGGGAGCGGGTACGGGGAGCGGGGACGGGATGTGGGGACGGGGAGTGGGGACTGGGAGTGGGGACGGGGAGTGGGGAGTGGGGACGGTGAGTGGGGACGGGGAGTGGGGACGGGGAGTGGGGACGGGGAGCAGGGACGGTGAGCGGGGACGGGGAGTGGGGACGGTGAGAGGGGATGGGGAGCGGGGCCGGGGAGCGGGGACGGGGAGTGGGGACGGGGAATGGGTACGGGGAGAGGGGACGGGAGAGGGGACGGGGAGAGGGGACGGGGAGTTGGGCCGGGGAGTGGGGACGGGGAGAGGGGACGGGGAGTGGGGACGGGGAGAGGGGACGGGGAGTGGGGACGGTGAGTGGGGACGGGAAGTGGGGACGGGGAGTGGGGACGGGGAGTGGGGACGCTGAGTGGGGACGGGGAGTGGGTACGCTGAGTGGGGACTTTGAGTGGGGACGGGGAGTGGGGACGGGGAGTGGGGACGGGGAATGGGGATGGGGAGTGGGGACTGGGAGTGGGGACGGTGAGTGGGGACGGGGAGTGGGGACGGGGAGTGGGGACGGGGAGTGGGGAAGGGGAGTGGGGACGGGGAGTGGGGAAGGGGAGTGGGGACGGGGAGTGGGGACGGGGAGTGGGGATGGGGAGTGGGGACGGGGAATGGGGATGGGGGGTGGGGACGGGGAGTGGGGACTGGGAGTGGGGACGGGGAGTGGGGACGGGAAGTGGGGACGGGGAGTGGGGAGTGGGGACGGTGAGTGGGGACGGGGAGCGGGGACGGGGAGTGGGGACAGGGAGCGGGGACGGTGAGATGGGACGGGGAGAGGGGACGGTGAGAGGGGACTGTGAGAGGGGACGGGGAGAGGGGACGGGGAGTAGGGACGGGGAGTGGGGACGGGGAGTGGGGACGGGGAGTGGGGACAGGGAGTGGGGACGGGGAGAGGGGACGGTGAGAGGGGACCGAGAGTGGGGACGGTGAGTGGAGACGGGGAATGGGGACGGGGAGTGGGGTCGGGCCGTGGGGACGGGGAGTGGGGACGGTGGGTGGGGACGGTGGGTGGGGACGGGGAGTGGGGACTGGGAGAGGGGACTGGGAGAGGGGACTGGGAGTGGGGACAGTGAGTGGGGACAGTGAGTGGGGACGGGGAGTGGGGACGGGGATTGGGGAGTGGGGAGTGGGGACCGTGAGTGGGGACGGTGATTGGGGACGGGGAGCGGGTACGGGGAGCGGGGACGGGATGTGGGGACGGGGAGTGGGGACTGGGAGTGGGGACGGGGAGTGGGGAGTGGGGACGGTGAGTGGGGACGGGGAGTGGGGACGGGGAGTGGGGACGGGGAGCAGGGACGGTGAGCGGGGACGGGGAGTGGGGACGGTGAGAGGGGATGGGGAGCGGGGCCGGGGAGCGGGGACGGGGAGTGGGGACGGGGAATGGGTACGGGGAGAGGGGACGGGAGAGGGGACGGGGAGAGGGGACGGGGAGTTGGGCCGGGGAGTGGGGACGGGGAGAGGGGACGGGGAGTGGGGACGGGGAGAGGGGACGGGGAGTGGGGACGGTGAGTGGGGACGGGAAGTGGGGACGGGGAGTGGGGACGGGGAGTGGGGACGGGGAGTGGGGACGGGGAGTGGGGACGCTGAGTGGGGACGGGGAGTGGGTACGCTGAGTGGGGACTTTGAGTGGGGACGGGGAGTGGGGACGGGGAGTGGGGACGGGGAATGGGGATGGGGAGTGGGGACTGGGAGTGGGGACGGTGAGTGGGGACGGGGAGTGGGGACGGGGAGTGGGGACGGGGAGTGGGGAAGGGGAGTGGGGACGGGGAGTGGGGAAGGGGAGTGGGGACGGGGAGTGGGGACGGGGAGTGGGGATGGGGAGTGGGGACGGGGAATGGGGATGGGGGGTGGGGACGGGGAGTGGGGACTGGGAGTGGGGACGGGGAGTGGGGACGGGAAGTGGGGACGGGGAGTGGGGAGTGGGGACGGTGAGTGGGGACGGGGAGTGGGGACAGGGAGCGGGGACGGTGAGATGGGACGGGGAGAGGGGACGGTGAGAGGGGACTGTGAGAGGGGACGGGGAGAGGGGACGGGGAGAGGGGACGGGGAGTAGGGACGGGGAGTGGGGACGGGGAGTGGGGACGGGGAGTGGGGACAGGGAGTGGGGACGGGGAGAGGGGACGAAGAGTGGGGACGTTGAGTGGGGACGGGGAGAGGGGACGGGGAGTGGGGAAGGGGAGTGATGACGGGGAGTGGGGTCGGGGAGCGGGGACGGGGAGTGGGGACAGGGAGCGGGGACGGTGAGATGGGACGGGGAGAGGGGACGGTGAGAGGGGACTGTGAGAGGGGACGGGGAGAGGGGACGGGGAGTAGGGATGGGGAGTGGGGACGGGGAGTGGGGACGGGGAGTGGGGACAGGGAGTGGGGACGGGGAGAGGGGACGACGAGTGGGGACGTTGAGTGGGGACGGGGAGAGGGGACGGGGAGTGGGGAAGGGGAGTGATGACGGGGAGTGGGGTCGGGGAGTGGGGACGGGGAGTGGGGACGGAGAGTGCGGACGGGGAGTGGGGACAGAGAGTGAGGACGGGGAGTGGGGACGGGGAGTGGGGACGGTGAGTGGGGACGGGGAGTGGGGACGGGGAGCGGGGACGGGGAGCGGGGACGGGGAGCGGGGACGGTGAGAGGGGACGGAGAGTGGGGACGGAGAGTGGGGGCGGGGAGTGGGGTCGGGGAGTGGGGACGGGGAGAGGGGACGGGGAGCGGGGACGTTGCGATGGGACGGGGAGAGGGGACGGGGAGAGGGGACGGGGAGTGGGGCCGGGGAGTGTGGACGGTGTGTGGGGACGGGGAGTGGGGACGGGGAGTGGGGACGGGGAGTGGGGACGGGGAGA
This sequence comes from Heterodontus francisci, assembly GCF_036365525.1. Taxonomy (NCBI): domain Eukaryota; kingdom Metazoa; phylum Chordata; class Chondrichthyes; order Heterodontiformes; family Heterodontidae; genus Heterodontus; species Heterodontus francisci. The sequence goes on from NW_027140285.1 coordinate 43,413, forward strand.
GGGGACGGGGAGTGGGGACGGTGAGTGGGGACGGGGAGAGGGGACGGTGAGTGGGGACGGGGAGTGGGGACGCTGAGTGGGGACGCTGAGTGGGGACGGGGAGTGGGGACGCTGAGTGGGGACGCTGAGTGGGGACGGGGAGTGGGGACGCTGAGTGGGGATGCTGAGTGGGGACGCTGAGTGGGGACGGGGAGTGGGGACGCTGAGTGGGGACGCTGAGTGGGGACGCTGAGTGGGGACGCTGAGTGGGGACGGGGAGTGGGGACGGGGAGTGGGGACGGGGAGTGGGGACGGGGAGTGGGGACGGGGAATGGGGATGGAGGGTGGGGACGGGGAGTGGGGACTGGGAGTGGGGACGGTGAGTGGGGACGGGGAGTGGGGACGGGGAGTGGGGAGTGGGGAGTGGGGACGGGGAGCGGGGACGGGGAGCGGGGACGGGGAGCGGGGACGGGGAGTGGGGACGGGGCGCGGGGACGGGGAGCGGGGACGGGGAGATGGGACGGGGAGAGGGGACGGTGAGAGGGGACGGGGAGAGGGGACGGGGAGAGGGGACGGGGAGAGGGGACGGTGAGATGGGACGGGGAGTGGGGACGGGGAGAGGGGACGGGGAGAGGGGACGGGGAGAGGGGACGGGGAGTAGGGACGGGGAGTAGGGACGGGGAGTGGGGACGGCGAGTGGGGACGTTGAGTGGGGACGGGGAGAGGGGACGGGGAGTGGGGAAGGGGAGTGGGGTCGGGGAGTGGGGACGGGGAGTGGGGACGGGGAGTGCGGACGGGGAGCGGGGACGGGGAGTGGGGACGCTGAGTGGGGACGGGGAGTGGGGACGGGGAGCGGGGACTGGGAGTGGGGACGGGGAGTGGGGAGTGGGGACGGTGAGTGGGGACGGGGAGTGGGGACGGGGAGCGGGGACGGGGAGCGGGGACGGTGAGAGGGGACGGGGAGCGGGGACGGTGCGATGGGACGGTGAGAGGGGACGGTGAGAGGGGACGGGGAGAGGGGACGGGGAGAGGGGACGGGGAGAGGGGACGGTGAGAGGGGACGGTGAGAGGGGACGGGGAGAGGGGACAGGGAGAGGGGACGGGGAGAGGGGACGGGGAGAGGGGACGGGGAGTGGGGACGGGGAGTGGGGACGGGGAGAGGGGACGGGGAGTGGGGACGGTGAGTGGGGACGGGGAGAGGGGACGGGGAGTGGGGACGGGGAGTGGGGACGCTGAGTGGGGACGGGGAGTGGGGACGCTGAGTGGGGACGGGGAGTGGGGACGGGGAGAGGGGACGGGGAGTGGGGACGGGGAGTGGGGACGGGGAGTGGGGACGGCGAGTGGGGACGGGGAGTGGGGACGCTGAGTGGGGACGCTGAGTGGGGACGCGGAGTGGGGACGGGGAGTGGGGACGGGGAGTGGGGACGGGGAGTGAGGATGGGGAGTGGGGACGGGGAGAGGGTACGGGGAGTGGGGACGGGGAGAGGGGACGGGGAGAGGGGACGGGGAGAGGGGACGGGGAGAGGGGACGGTGAGAGCTGACGGAGAGAGGGGACGGTGAGTGGCTACGGTGAGTGGGGTCGGAGAGTGGGGACGGACGGTGAGTGGGGACGGGGAGTGGGGACGGGGAGTGGGGACGGTGAGAGGGGACGGTGAGAGGGGACCGAGAGTGGGGACGGTGAGTGGAGACGGGGAATGGGGACGGGGAGTGGGGACGGGCCGTGGGGACGGGCCGTGGGGACGGTGGGTGGGGACGGTGGGTGGGGACGGTGGGTGGGGACGGTGGGTGGGGACGGGGAGTGGGGACTGGGAGAGGGGACTGGGAGAGGGGACTGGGAGTGGTGACAGTGAGTGGGGACAGTGAGTGGGGACAGTGAGTGGGGACGGGGAGTGGGGACGGGGATTGGGGAGTGGGGAGTGGGGACCGTGAGTGGGGACGGTGATTGGGGACGGGGAGTGGGGACGGGGAGCGGGGACGGGGAGCGGGGACGGGATGTGGGGACGGGGAGTGGGGACTGGGAGTGGGGACGGGGAGTGGGGAGTGGGGACGGTGAGTGGGGACGGGGAGTGGGGACGGGGAGTGGGGACGGGGAGCAGGGACGGTGAGCGGGGACGGGGAGTGGGGACGTTGAGAGGGGATGGGGAGCGGGGCCGGGGAGCGGGGACGGGGAGTGGGGACGGGGAGTTGGGCCGGGGAGTGGGGACGGGGAGAGGGGACGGGGAATGGGGACGGGGAGAGGGGACGGGGAGTGGGGACGGTGAGTGGGGATGGGAAGTGGGGAAGGGGAGTGGGGACGGGGAGTGGGGACGGGGAGTGGGGACGGGGAGTGGGTACGCTGAGTGGGGACGCTGAGTGGGGACGGGGAGTGGGGACGGGGAGTGGGGACGGGGAATGGGGACGGGGAGTGGGTACTGGGAGTGGGGACGGTGAGTGGGGACGGGGAGTGGGGACGGGGAGTGGGGACGGGGAGTGGGGAAGGGGAGTGGGGACGGGGAGTGGGGACGGGGAGTGGGGACGGGGAGTGGGGACGGGGAGTGGGGACGGGGAATGGGGATGGGGGGTGGGGACGGGGAGTGGGGACTGGGAGTGGGGACCGGGAGTGGGGACGGGGAGTGGGGACGGGGAGTGGGGAGTGGGGACGGTGAGTGGGGACGGGGAGAGGGGACGGGGAGTGGGGAAGGGGAGTGATGACGGGGAGTGGGGTCGGGGAGTGGGGACGGGGAGTGGGGACGGTGAGAGGGGATGGGGAGCGGGGCCGGGGAGCGGGGACGGGGAGTGGGGACGGGGAGTGGGGACGGGGAGAGGGGACGGGGGAGGGGACGGGGAGGTGGGCCGGGGAGTGGGGACGGGGAGTCGGGACGGGGAGCAGGGACGGGGAGCGGGGACGGTGCGATGGGACGGGGAGAGGGGACGGTGAGAGGGGACGGGGAGTGGGGACGGGGAGTGGGGACGGGGAGTGGGGACGGGGAGAGGGGACGGGGAGAGGGGACGGGGAGTGGGGACGGGGAGTGGGGACGGGGAGTGGGGACGGGGAGTGGGGACGGTGAGTGGGGACGGGAAGTGGGGACGGGGAGTGGGGACGGGGAGTGGGGATGCTGAGTGGGGACGGGGAGTGGGGACGCTGAGTGGGGACGCTGAGTGTGGACGGGGTGTGGGGACGGGGAGTGGGGACGGGGAATGGGGATGGGGGTGGGGACGGGGAGTGGGGACTGGGAGTGGGGACGGTGAGTGGGGACGGGGAGTGGGGACGGGGAGTGGGGAGTGGGGAGTGGGGACGGTCAGTGGGGACGGGGAGTGGGGACGGGGAGCGGGGACGGGGAGTGGGGATGCTGAGTGGGGACGGGGAGTGGGGACGGGGAGTGGGGACGGGAAGTGGGGACGGGGAGTGGGGACGGGGAGTGGGGATGCTGAGTGGGGACGGGGAGTGGGGACGCTGAGTGGGGACGGGGTGTGGGGACGGCGAGTGGGGACGGGGAATGGAGATGGGGGTGGGGACGGGGAGTGGGGACTGGGAGTGGGGACGGTGAGTGGGGACGGGGAGTGGGGAGTGGGGAGTGGGGACGGTCAGTGGGGACGGGGAGCGGGGACGGGGAGCGGGGACGGGGAGCGGGGACGGGGAGCGGGGACGGGGAGCGGGGACGGTGAGATGGGACGGGGAGAGGGGACGGGGAGAGGGGACGGGGAGTGGGGACAGGGAGTGGGGACGACGAGTGGGGACGGGGAGAGGGGACGGGGAGTGGGGACGCTGAGTGGTGACGCGGAGTGGGGACGGGGAGTGGGGACGGGGAGTGGGGACGGGGAGTGGGGACGGGGAGTGAGGACGGGGAGTGGGGACGGGGAGAGGGTACGGGGAGTGGGGACGGGGAGAGGGGACGGGGAGAGGGTACGGGGAGAGGGGACGGGGAGAGGGGACGGGGAGAGGGGACGGTGAGAGCTGACGGAGAGAGGGGACGGTGAGTGGCTACGGTGAGTGGGGTCGGAGAGTGGGGACGGACGGTGAGTGGGGACGGGGAGTGGGGACGGGGAGTGGGGACGGTGAGAGGGGACGGTGAGAGGGGACCGAGAGTGGGGACGGTGAGTGGAGACGGGGAATGGGGACGGGGAGTGGGGACGGGCCGTGGGGACGGGGAGTGGGGACGGTGGGTGGGGACGGTGGGTGGGGACGGTGGGTGGGGACGGGGAGTGGGGACTGGGAGAGGGGACTGGGAGAGGGGACTGGGAGAGGGGACTGGGAGTGGGGACAGTGAGTGGGGACAGTGAGTGGGGACGGGGAGTGGGGACGGGGATTGGGGAGTGGGGAGTGGGGACCGTGAGTGGGGACGGTGATTGGGGACGGGGAGCGGGTACGGGGAGCGGGGACGGGATGTGGGGACGGGGAGTGGGGACTGGGAGTGGGGACGGGGAGTGGGGAGTGGGGACGGTGAGTGGGGACGGGGAGTGGGGACGGGGAGTGGGGACGGGGAGCAGGGACGGTGAGCGGGGACGGGGAGTGGGGACGGTGAGAGGGGATGGGGAGCGGGGCCGGGGAGCGGGGACGGGGAGTGGGGACGGGGAGTGGGGACGGGGAGAGGGGACGGGAGAGGGGACGGGGAGAGGGGACGGGGAGTTGGGCGGGGAGTGGGGACGGGGAGAGGGGACGGGGAGTGGGGACGGGGAGAGGGGACGGGGAGTGGGGACGGTGAGTGGGGACGGGAAGTGGGGACGGGGAGTGGGGACGGGGAGTGGGGACGGGGAGTGGGGACGCTGAGTGGGGACGGGGAGTGAGTACGCTGAGTGGGTACGCTGAGTGGGGACTTTGAGTGGGGACGGGGAGTGGGGACGGGGAGTGGGGACGGGGAATGGGGATGGGGAGTGGGGACTGGGAGTGGGGACGGTGAGTGGGGACGGGGAGTGGGGACGGGGAGTGGGGACGGGGAGTGGGGAAGGGGAGTGGGGACGGGGAGTGGGGACGGGGAGTGGGGATGGGGAGTGGGGACGGGGAATGGGGATGGGGGGTGGGGACGGGGAGTGGGGACTGGGAGTGGGGACGGGGAGTGGGGACGGGAAGTGGGGACGGGGAGTGGGGAGTGGGGACGGTGAGTGGGGACGGGGAGCGGGGACGGGGAGTGGGGACAGGGAGCGGGGACGGTGAGATGGGACGGGGAGAGGGGACGGTGAGAGGGGACTGTGAGAGGGGACGGGGAGAGGGGACGGGGAGAGGGGACGGGGAGTAGGGACGGGGAGTGGGGACGGGGAGTGGGGACGGGGAGTGGGGACAGGGAGTGGGGACGGGGAGAGGGGACGACGAGTGGGGACGTTGAGTGGGGACGGGGAGAGGGGACGGGGAGTGGGGAAGGGGAGTGATGACGGGGAGTGGGGTCGGGGAGCGGGGACGGGGAGTGGGGACAGGGAGCGGGGACGGTGAGATGGGACGGGGAGAGGGGACGGTGAGAGGGGACTGTGAGAGGGGACGGGGAGAGGGGCATGGGAGTAGGGACGGGGAGTGGGGACGGGGAGTGGGGACGGGGAGTGGGGACAGGGAGTGGGGACGGGGAGAGGGGACGACGAGTGGGGACGTTGAGTGGGGACGGGGAGAGGGGACGGGGAGTGGGGAAGGGGAGTGATGACGGGGAGTGGGGTCGGGGAGTGGGGACGGGGAGTGGGGACGGAGAGTGCGGACGGGGAGTGGGGACAGAGAGTGAGGACGGGGAGTGGGGACGGGGAGTGGGGACGGTGAGTGGGGACGGGGAGTGGGGACGGGGAGCGGGGACGGGGAGCGGGGACGGGGAGCGGGGACGGTGAGAGGGGACGGTGAGAGGGGACGGAGAGTGGGGACGGAGAGTGGGGGCGGGGAGTGGGGTCGGGGAGTGGGGACGGGGAGAGGGGACTGGGAGAGGGGACAGTGAGTGGGGACAGTGAGTGGGGACAGTGAGTGGGGACAGTGAGTGGGGACGGGGAGTGGGGACGGGGATTGGGGAGTGGGGAGTGGGGACCGTGAGTGGCGACGGTGATTGGGGACGGGGAGTGGGGACGGGGAGCGGGGACGGGGAGCGGGGACGGGATGTGGGGACGGGGAGTGGGGACTGGGAGTGGGGACGGGGAGTGGGGAGTGGGGACGGTGAGTGGGGACGGGGAGTGGGGACGGGGAGTGGGGACGGGGAGCAGGGACGGTGAGCGGGGACGGGGAGTGGGGACGGTGAGAGGGGATGGGGAGCGGGGCCGGGGAGCGGGGACGGGGAGTGGGGACGGGGAGTTGGGCCGGGGAGTGGGGACGGGGAGAGGGGACGGGGAGTGGGGACGGGGAGAGGGGACGGGGAGTGGGGACGGTGAGTGGGGATGGGAAGTGGGGACGGGGAGTGGGGACGGGGAGTGGGGACGGGGAGTGGGGACGGGGAGTGGGGACGGGGAGTGGGTACGCTGAGTGGGGACGCTGAGTGGGGACGGGGAGTGGGGACGGGGAGTGGGGACGGGGAATGGGGATGGGGAGTGGGTACTGGGAGTGGGGACGGTGAGTGGGGACGGGGAGTGGGGACGGGGAGTGGGGACGGGGAGTGGGGAAGGGGAGTGGGGACGGGGAGTGGGGACGGGGAGTGGGGACGGGGAGTGGGGACGGGGAGTGGGGACGGGGAATGGGGATGGGGGGTGGGGACGGGGAGTGGGGACTGGGAGTGGGGACGGGGAGTGGGGACGGGGAGTGGGGACGGGGAGTGGGGAGTGGGGACGGTGAGTGGGGACGGGGAGCGGGGACGGGGAGTGGGGACGGGGAGCGGGGACGGTGAGATGGGACGGGGAGAGGGGACGGTGAGAGGGGACGGTGAGAGGGGACGGGGAGAGGGGACGGGGAGTAGGGACGGGGAGTGGGGACGGGGAGTGGGGACAGGGAGTGGGGACGGGGAGAGGGGACGACGAGTGGGGACGTTGAGTGGGGACGTTGAGTGGGGACGGGGAGAGGGGACGGGGAGTGGGGAAGGGGAGTGATGACGGGGAGTGGGGTCGGGGAGTGGGGACGGGGAGTGGGGACGGTGAGAGGGGATGGGGAGCGGGGCCGGGGAGCGGGGACGGGGAGTGGGGACGGGGAGTGGGGACGGGGAGAGGGGACGGGGGAGGGGACGGGGAGGTGGGCCGGGGAGTGGGGACGGGGAGTCGGGACGGGGAGCAGGGACGGGGAGCGGGGACGGTGCGATGGGACGGGGAGAGGGGACAGTGAGAGGGGACGGGGAGTGGGGACGGGGAGTGGGGACGGGGAGTGGGGACGGGGAGAGGGGACGGGGAGTGGGGACGGGGAGTAGGGACGGTGAGTGGGGACGGGAAGTGGGGACGGGGAGTGGGGACGGGGAGTGGGGATGCTGAGTGGGGACGGGGAGTGGGGACGCTGAGTGGGGACGCTGAGTGTGGACGGGGTGTGGGGACAGGGAGTGGGGACGACGAGTGGGGACGGGGAGTGGGGACGACGAGTGGGGACGGGGAGAGGGGACGGGGAGTGGGGACGCTGAGTGGTGACGCGGAGTGGGGACGGGGAGTGGGGACGGGGAGTGGGGACGGGGAGTGGGGACGGGGAGTGAGGACGGGGAGTGGGGACGGGGAGAGGGTACGGGGAGAGGGTACGGGGAGTGGGGACGGGGAGAGGGGACGGGGAGAGGGTACGGGGAGAGGGGACGGGGAGAGGGGACGGGGAGAGGGGACGGTGAGAGCTGACGGAGAGAGGGGACGGTGAGTGGCTACGGTGAGTGGGGTCGGAGAGTGGGGACGGACGGTGAGTGGGGACGGGGAGTGGGGACGGGGAGTGGGGACGGTGAGAGGGGACGGTGAGAGGGGACCGAGAGTGGGGACGGTGAGTGGAGACGGGGAATGGGGACGGGGAGTGGGGACGGGCCGTGGGGACGGGGAGTGGGGACGGTTGGTGGGGACGGTGGGTGGGGACGGTGGGTGGGGACGGGGAGTGGGGACTGGGAGAGGGGACTGGGAGAGGGGACTGGGAGTGGGGACAGTGAGTGGGGACAGTGAGTGGGGACGGGGAGTGGGGACGGGGATTGGGGAGTGGGGAGTGGGGACCGTGAGTGGGGACGGTGATTGGGGACGGGGAGCGGGTACGGGGAGCGGGGACGGGATGTGGGGACGGGGAGTGGGGACTGGGAGTGGGGACGGGGAGTGGGGAGTGGGGACGGTGAGTGGGGACGGGGAGTGGGGACGGGGAGTGGGGACGGGGAGCGGGGACGGTGAGCGGGGACGGGGAGTGGGGACGGTGAGAGGGGATGGGGAGCGGGGCCGGGGAGCGGGGACGGGGAGTGGGGACGGGGAGTGGGGACGGGGAGAGGGGACGGGAGAGGGGACGGGGAGAGGGGACGGGGAGTTGGGCCGGGGAGTGGGGACGGGGAGAGGGGACGGGGAGTGGGGACGGGGAGAGGGGACGGGGAGTGGGGACGGGGAGTGGGGACGGGGAGTGGGGACGGGGAGTGGGGACGCTGAGTGGGGACGGGGAATGGGGATGGGGAGTGGGGACTGGGAGTGGGGACGGTGAGTGGGGACGGGGAGTGGGGACGGGGAGTGGGGAAGGGGAGTGGGGACGGGGAGTGGGGACGGGGAGTGGGGATGGGGAGTGGGGACGGGGAATGGGGATGGGGGGTGGGGACGGGGAGTGGGGACTGGGAGTGGGGACGGGGAGTGGGGACGGGAAGTGGGGACGGGGAGTGGGGAGTGGGGACGGTGAGTGGGGACGGGGAGCGGGGACGGGGAGTGGGGACAGGGAGCGGGGACGGTGAGATGGGACGGGGAGAGGGGACGGTGAGAGGGGACTGTGAGAGGGGACGGGGAGAGGGGACGGGGAGAGGGGACGGGGAGTAGGGACGGGGAGTGGGGACGGGGAGTGGGGACGGGGAGTGGGGACAGGGAGTGGGGACGGGGAGAGGGGACGACGAGTGGGGACGTTGAGTGGGGACGGGGAGAGGGGACGGGGAGTGGGGAAGGGGAGTGATGACGGGGAGTGGGGTCGGGGAGCGGGGACGGGGAGTGGGGACAGGGAGCGGGGACGGTGAGATGGGACGGGGAGAGGGGACGGTGAGAGGGGACTGTGAGAGGGGACGGGGAGAGGGGACGGGGAGTAGGGACGGGGAGTGGGGACGGGGAGTGGGGACGGGGAGTGGGGACAGGGAGTGGGGACGGGGAGAGGGGACGACGAGTGGGGACGTTGAGTGGGGACGGGGAGAGGGGACGGGGAGTGGGGAAGGGGAGTGATGACGGGGAGTGGGGTCGGGGAGTGGGGACGGGGAGTGGGGACGGAGAGTGCGGACGGGGAGTGGGGACAGAGAGTGAGGACGGGGAGTGGGGACGGGGAGTGGGGACGGGGAGTGGGGACGGGGAGCGGGGACGGGGAGCGGGGACGGGGAGCGGGGACGGTGAGAGGGGACGGAGAGTGGGGACGGAGAGTGGGGGCGGGGAGTGGGGGCGGGGAGTGGGGACGGGGAGAGGGGACGGGGAGCGGGGACGTTGCGATGGGACGGGGAGAGGGGACGGGGAGAGGGGACAGGGAGTGGGGCCGGGGAGTGTGGACGGTGTGTGGGGACGGGGAGTGGGGACGGGGAGTGGGGACGGGGAGTGGGGACGGGGAGAGGGGACGGGGAGTGGGGACGGTGAGTGGGGACGGGGAGAGGGGACGGTGAGTGGGGACGGGGAGTGGGGACGCTGAGTGGGGACGCTGAGTGGGGACGGGGAGTGGGGACGCTGAGTGGGGACGCTGAGTGGGGACGGGGAGTGGGGACGCTGAGTGGGGATGCTGAGTGGGGACGCTGAGTGGGGACGGGGAGTGGGGACGCTGAGTGGGGACGCTGAGTGGGGACGCTGAGTGGGGACGGGGAGTGGGGACGGGGAGTGGGGACGGGGAGTGGGGACGGGGAGTGGGGACGGGGAGTGGGGACGGGGAATGGGGATGGGGGGTGGGGACGGGGAGTGGGGACTGGGAGTGGGGACGGTGAGTGGGGACGGGGAGTGGGGACGGGGAGTGGGGAGTGGGGAGTGGGGACGGGGAGCGGGGACGGGGAGTGGGGACGGGGAGCGGGGACGGGGAGTGGGGACGGGGCGCGGGGACGGGGAGCGGGGACGGTGAGATGGGACGGGGAGAGGGGACGGTGAGAGGGGACGGGGAGAGGGGACGGGGAGAGGGGACGGTGAGATGGGACGGGGAGTGGGGACGGGGAGAGGGGACGGGGAGAGGGGACGGGGAGAGGGGACGGGGAGTAGGGACGGGGAGTGGGGACGGCGAGTGGGGACGTTGAGTGGGGACGGGGAGAGGGGACGGGGAGTGGGGAAGGGGAGTGGGGTCGGGGAGTGGGGACGGGGAGTGGGGACGGGGAGTGCGGACGGGGAGTGGGGACGGGGAGTGGGGACGCTGAGTGGGGACGGGGAGTGGGGACGGGGAGCGGGGACTGGGAGTGGGGACGGGGAGCGGGGACTGGGAGTGGGGACGGGGAGTGGGGAGTGGGGACGGTGAGTGGGGACGGGGAGTGGGGACGGGGAGCGGGGACGGGGAGCGGGGACGGTGAGAGGGGACGGGGAGCGGGGACGGTGCGATGGGACGGGGAGAGGGGACGGTGAGAGGGGACGGTGAGAGGGGACGGGGAGAGGGGACGGGGAGAGGGGACGGGGAGAGGGGACGGTGAGAGGGGACGGTGAGAGGGGACGGGGAGAGGGGACGGGGAGAGGGGACGGGGAGAGGGGACGGGGAGTGGGGACGGGGAGTGGGGACGGGGAGAGGGGACGGGGAGTGGGGACGGGGAGTGGGGACGGGGAGTGGGGACGCTGAGTGGGGACGGGGAGTGGGGACGCTGAGTGGGGACGGGGAGTGGGGACGGGGAGAGGGGACAGGGAGTGGGGACGGGGAGTGGGGACGGGGAGTGGGGACGGCGAGTGGGGACGGGGAGTGGGGACGCTGAGTGGGGACGCGGAGTGGGGACGGGGAGTGAGGATGGGGAGTGGGGACGGGGAGAGGGTACGGGGAGTGGGGACGGGGAGAGGGGACGGGGAGAGGGGACGGGGAGAGGGGACGGGGAGAGGGGACGGGGAGAGGGGACGGTGAGAGCTGACGGAGAGAGGGGACGGTGAGTGGCTACGGTGAGTGGGGTCGGAGAGTGGGGACGGACGGTGAGTGGGGACGGGGAGTGGGGACGGGGAGTGGGGACGGTGAGAGGGGACGGTGAGAGGGGACCGAGAGTGGGGACGGTGAGTGGAGACGGGGAATGGGGACGGGGAGTGGGGACGGGCCGTGGGGACGGGCCGTGGGGACGGTGGGTGGGGACGGTGGGTGGGGACGGTGGGTGGGGACGGGGAGTGGGGACTGGGAGAGGGGACTGGGAGAGGGGACTGGGAGTGGGGACAGTGAGTGGGGACAGTGAGTGGGGACAGTGAGTGGGGACGGGGAGTGGGGACGGGGATTGGGGAGTGGGGAGTGGGGACCGTGAGTGGGGACGGTGATTGGGGACGGGGAGTGGGGACGGGGAGCGGGGACGGGGAGCGGGGACGGGATGTGGGGACGGGGAGTGGGGACTGGGAGTGGGGACGGGGAGTGGGGAGTGGGGACGGTGAGTGGGGACGGGGAGTGGGGACGGGGAGTGGGGACGGGGAGCAGGGACGGTGAGCGGGGACGGGGAGTGGGGACGGTGAGAGGGGATGGGGAGCGGGGCCGGGGAGCGGGGACGGGGAGTGGGGACGGGGAGTTGGGCCGGGGAGTGGGGACGGGGAGAGGGGACAGGGAGTGGGGACGGGGAGTGGGGACGGGGAGTGGGGACGGGGAGTGGGTACGCTGAGTGGGGACGCTGAGTGGGGACGGGGAGTGGGGACGGGGAATGGGGATGGGGAGTGGGTACTGGGAGTGGGGACGGTGAGTGGGGACGGGGAGTGGGGACGGGGAGTGGGGACGGGGAGTGGGGAAGGGGAGTGGGGACGGGGAGTGGGGACGGGGAGTGGGGACGGGGAGTGGGGACGGGGAGTGGGGACGGGGAATGGGGACGGGGGGTGGGGACGGGGAGTGGGGACTGGGAGTGGGGACGGGGAGTGGGGACGGGGAGTGGGGACGGGGAGTGGGGAGTGGGGACGGTGAGTGGGGACGGGGAGCGGGGACGGGGAGCGGGGACGGTGAGATGGGACGGGGAGAGGGGACGGTGAGAGGGGACGGTGAGAGGGGACGGGGAGAGGGGACGGGGAGTAGGGACGGGGAGTGGGGACGGGGAGTGGGGACAGGGAGTGGGGACGGGGAGAGGGGACGACGAGTGGGGACGTTGAGTGGGGACGTTGAGTGGGGACGGGGAGAGGGGACGGGGAGTGGGGAAGGGGAGTGATGACGGGGAGTGGGGTCGGGGAGTGGGGACGGGGAGTGGGGACGGAGAGTGCGGACGGGGAGTGGGGACGGAGAGTGAGGACGGGGAGTGGGGACGGGGAGTGGGGACGGGGAGTGGGGACGGGGAGTGAGGACTGGGAGTGGGGACGGGGAGTGGGGAGTGGGGAGTGGGGATGGTGAGTGGGGACGGGGAGTGGGGACGGGGAGCGGGGACGGGGAGCGGGGACGGGGAGCGGGGACGGTGAGAGGGGACGGAGAGTGGGGACGGAGAGTGGGGGCGGGGAGTGGGGTCGGGGAGTGGGGACGGGGAGAGGGGACGGGGAGCGGGGACGTTGCGATGGGATGGGGAGAGGGGACGGGGAGAGGGGACGGGGAGTGGGGCCGGGGAGTGTGGACGGTGTGTGGGGACGGGGAGTGGGGACGGGGAGTGGGGACGGGGAGTGGGGACGGGGAGAGGGGACGGGGAATGGGGACGGTGAGTGGGGACGGGGAGAGGGGACGGTGAGTGGGGACGGGGAGTGGGGACGGGGAGTGGGGACGCTGAGTGGGGACGCTGAGTGGGGACGGGGAGTGGGGACGCTGAGTGGGGACGCTGAGTGGGGACGGGGAGTGGGGACGCTGAGTGGGGACACTGAGTGGGGACGCTGAGTGGGGACGCTGAGTGGGGACGGGGAGTGGGGACGCTGACTGGGGACGCTGAGTGGGGACGCTGAGTGGGGACGCTGAGTGGGGACGGGGAGTGGGGACGGGGAGTGGGGACGGGGAGTGGGGACGGGGAATGGGGATGGGGGGTGGGGACGGGGAGTGGGGACTGGGAGTGGGGACGGTGAGTGGGGACGGGGAGTGGGGACGGGGAGTGGGGAGTGGGGAGTGGGGACGGGGAGCGGGGACGGGGAGTGGGGACGGGGAGCGGGGACGGGGAGTGGGGACGGGGCGCGGGGACGGGGAGCGGGGACGGTGAGATGGGACGGGGAGAGGGGACGGTGAGAGGGGACGGGGAGAGGGGACGGGGAGAGGGGACGGTGAGATGGGACGGGTAGTAGGGACGGGGAGAGGGGACGGGGAGAGGGGACGGGGAGAGGGGACGGGGAGTAGGGACGGGGAGTAGGGACGGGGAGTGGGGACGGCGAGTGGGGACGTTGAGTGGGGACGGGGAGAGGGGACGGGGAGTGGGGAAGGGGAGTGATGACGGGGAGTGGGGTCGGGGAGTGGGGACGGGGAGTGGGGACGGGGAGTGCGGACGGGGAGTGGGGACGGGGAGTGGGGACGCTGAGTGGGGACGGGGAGTGGGGACGGGGAGCGGGGACCGGGAGTGGGGACGGGGAGTGGGGAGTGGGGAGTGGGGAGTGGGGACGGTGAGTGGGGACGGGGAGTGGGGACGGGGAGCGGGGACGGGGAGCGGGGACGGTGAGAGGGGACGGGGAGCGGGGACGGTGCGATGGGACGGGGAGAGGGGACGGTGAGAGGGGACGGTGAGAGGGGACGGGGAGAGGGGACGGGGAGAGGGGACGGTGAGAGGGGACGGTGAGAGGGGACGGGGAGAGGGGACAGGGAGAGGGGACGGGGAGAGGGGACGGGGAGTGGGGACGGGGAGTGGGGACGGGGAGAGGGGACGGGGAGTGGGGACGGTGAGTGGGGACGGGGAGAGGGGACGGGGAGTGGGGACGGGGAGTGGGGACGCTGAGTGGGGACGGGGAGTGGGGACGGGGAGTGGGGACGGGGAGTGGGGACGGTGAGTGGGGACGGGGAGCGGGGACGGGGAGCGGGGACGGGGAATGGGGACGGGGAGCGGGGACGGTGAGATGGGACGGGGAGAGGGGACGGTGAGAGGGGACGGGGAGAGGGGACGGGGAGTGGGGACGGGGAGTGGGGATGGGGAGTGGGGACGGGGAGTGGGGACGGGGAGAGGGGACGGTGAGAGGGGACGGTGAGAGCTGACGGAGAGAGGGGACGGTGAGTGGCTACGGTGAGTGGGGTCGGAGAGTGGGGACGGACGGGGAGTGGGGACGGGGAGTGGGGATGGGGAGTGGGGACGGGGAGTGGGGACGGTGAGAGGGGACCGAGAGTGGGGACGGTAAGTGGTTCCAGTGAGTGGGGACGGAGAGTGGAGACGGGGAATGGGGATGGGGCGTGGGGACGGGGAGTGGGGATGGTGGGTGGGGAAGGTGGGTGGGGACGATGGGTGGGGATGGGGAGTGGGGACTGGGAGTGGGGACTGGGAGTGGGGACAGTGAGTGGGGACAGTGAGTGGGGACGGGGAGTGGGGACGGGGAGTGGGGACGGGGAGTGGGGAGTGGGGAGTGGGCAGTGGGGACCGTGAGTGGGGACGGTGATTGGGGAAGGGGAGCGGGGACGGGGAGCGGGGACGGGGAGCGTGGACGGTGAGAGGGGACGGGGAGCGGGGACGGTGAGATGGGACGGGGAGAGGGGACGGTGAGAGGGGACTGTGAGAGGGGACGGGGAGAGGGGACGGGGAGAGGGGACGGGGAGAGGGGACGGGGAGAGGGGACGGGGAGTGGGGACGGGGAGTGGGGACGGGGAGAGGGGACGGTGAGTGGGGACGGGGAGAGGGGACGGTGAGTGGGGACGGTGAGTGGGGACGGGAAGTGGGGACGGGGAGAGGGGACGGGGAGAGGGGACGGAGAGAGGGGACGGAGAGTGTGGACGGAGAGTGTGGACGGAGAGTGGGGTCGGAGAGTGGGGTCGGAGAGTGGGGTCGGAGAGTGGGGACGGAGAGTGGGGACGGTGAGTGGGGACGGTGAGTGGGGACGGTGAGTGGGGACGGGGAGTGGGGACGGGGAGTGGGGACGGGGAGTGGGGACGGAGAGTGGGGACGGAGAGTGGGGACGGAGAGTGGGGACGGAGAGTGGGGACGGAGAGTGGGGACAGAGAGTGGGGACGGTGAGTGGGGACGGGGAGTGGGGACGGGGAGTGGGGGCGGAGAGTGGGGGCGGAGAGTGGGGGCGGAGAGTGGGGGCGGAGAGTGGGGGCGGAGAGTGGGGGCGGAGAGTGGGGGCGGAGAGTGGGGGCGGAGAGTGGGGGCGGAGAGTGGGGGCGGAGAGTGGGGGCGGAGAGTGGGGGCGGAGAGTGGGGACAGAGAGTGGGGTCGGAGAGTGGGGTCGGAGAGTGGGGGCGGAGAGTGGGGGCGGAGAGTGGGGACAGAGAGTGGGGTCGGAGAGTGGGGTCGGAGAGTGGGGTCGGAGAGTGTGGACGGTGAGTGGGGTCGGAGAGTGGGGACGGTGAGTGGGGATGATGAGTGGCTACGGTGAGTGGGGACGGGGAGTGGGGACAGGGAGCGGGGACGGGGAGCGGGGACGGAGAGCGGGGACGGAGAGTGGGTACGGTGGGTGGGGACGGGGAGTGGGTACGGTGGGTGGGGACGGGGAGTGGGTACGGTGGGTGGGGACGTAGAGTGGGGACTGGGAGTGGGGACGGGGAGTGGGGACGGAAATGTGGGGACGGAGAGTGGGGTCAGAGAGTGGGGACGGTGAGTGGGGTCGGGGAGTGGCTACGGTGAGTGGGGTCGGAGAGTGGGGTCGGAGAGTGGGGACGGTGAGTGGGGTCGGGGAGTGGGGTCGGGGAGTGGGGACGGGGAGTGGGGACGGAGAGTGGGGACGGTGAGTGGCTACGGGGAGTGGCTACGGGGAGTGGGGACGGGGAGTGGGGACGGGGAGTGGGGACGGGGAGTGGGGACGGAGAGTGGGGTCGGGGAGTGGCTGCGGTGAGTGGGGTCGGAGAGTGGGGTCGGGGAGTGGCTACGGTGAGTGGGGTCGGAGAGTGGGGACGGAGAGTGGGGACGGTGAGTGGGGTCGGGGAGTGGGGACGGGGAGTGGGGACGGGGAGTGGGGTCGGAGAGTGGGGTCGGAGAGTGGGGACGGAGAGTGGGGACGGAGAGTGGGGACGGTGAGTGGGGACGGTGAGTGCCTACGGTGGGTGGGGACGGGGAGTGGGGACGGGGTGTGGGGTCGTGGAGTGGGGACGGAGAGTGGGGGCGGGGAGTGGGGATGGTTATTGGGGGCGGGGAGTGGGGATGGTGGGTGTGGACGGGGGGTGGGGACGGGGGGTGGGGACGGGGGGTGGGGTCGGAGGGTGGGGTAGGAGAGTGGGGACGGGGAGTGGGGACGGGGAGTGGGGATGGGGAGAGGGGACGGTGAGTGGCGACGGGGATGTGGGGACGGGGATGTGGGGACGGGGAGTGGGGATGGTTATTGGGGGCGGGGAGTGGGGGCGGGGAGTGGGGACGGGGAGTGGGGACGGAGAGTGGGGACGGGGAGTGGGGACGGGGAGTGGGGACGGGGAGTGGGGACGGGGAGTGGGGACGGGGAGTCGGGACGGGGAGTGGGGATGGAGAGTGGGGACGGTGAGCGGCGACGGGGAGTGGGGACGGGGAGTGGGGACGGTGAGTGGGGACGGGGAGTTGGGACGGGGAGTGGGGACGGTGAGTGGCGACGGGGAGTGGGGGCGGGAAGTGGGGGCGGGGATTGGGGGCGGGGAGTGGGGGCGGGGAGTCGGGACGTTGTGTGTGGACGGTGGGTGGGGACGGTGGGTGGGGACGGTAGGTGGGGACGGGGAGTGGGGACGGTGGGTGGGGACGGGGAGTGGGGACGGTTAGTGGGGACGGTAAGTGGGGACGGTTAGTGGGGACGGTAAGTGGGGACGGTAAGTGGGGACGGTTAGTGGGGGCGGGGAGTGGGGGCGGGGAGTGGGGGCGGGGAGTGGGGGCGGGGAGTGGGGACAGAGAGGGGGGTCGGAGAGTGGGGACGGTGGGTGTGGACGGGGGGTGGGGACGGGGGGTGGGGTCGGAGAGTGGGGTCGGAGAGTGGGGACGGTGAGTGGGGACGGTGAGTGGGGACGGGGAGTGGGGACAGGGAGTGGGGACGGGGAGTGGGGACGGTGAGTGGCGACGGGGATGTGGGGACGGGGATGTGGGGACGGGGATGTGGGGACGGGGATGTGGGGACGGGGAGTGGGGACCATTATTGGGGGCGGGGAGTAGGGACGGGGAGTGGGGACGGAGAGTGGGGACGGAGAGTGGGGACGGAGAGTGGGGAGGGTGAGTGGGGAGGGTGAGTGGGGAGGGTGAGTGGGGAGGGTGAGTGGGGTCGGGGAGTGGGGAGGGGGAGTGGGGAGGGTGAGTGGGGTCGGGGAGTGGGGACGGTGAGTGGGGAGGGGGAGTGGGGTGGGTGAGTGGGGACGGTCAGTGGGGAGGGGGAGTGGGGAGGGTGAGTGGAGACGGTGAGTGGGGATGGTGAGTGTGGACGGGGAGAGGGGACGGGGAGTGGGGACGGGGAGTGGGGACGGGGACAGGGGACGGGGAGAGGGGACGGGGAGAGGGGACGTGGAGAGGGGACGGAGAGTGTGGACGGAGAGTGGGGTCGGGGAGTGGGGACGGAGAGTGGGGACGGAGAGTGGGGACGGTGAGTGGTGACGGTGAGTGGGGACGGTGAGTTGGGACGGTGAGTGGCGACGGTGAGTGGCGACGGTGAGTGGCGACGGTGAGTGGCGACGGGGAGTGGCGACGGGGAGTGGGGACGGGGAGTGGGGACGGGTAGTGGGGACGGAGAGTGGGGACGGAGAGTGGGGACGGAGAGTGGGGTCGGACTGTGGGGATGGAGAGTGGGGTCGGAGAGTGGGGACGGTGAGTGGGGTCGGAGAGTGGGGACGGGGAGTGGGGACGGAGGGTGGGTACGGTGGGTGGGTACGGGGAGTGGGGACGGGGAATGGGGATGGGGTGTGTGTACGGTGGGTGGGGACGGGGACTGGGGACGGGGAGTGGGGACGGGGAGTGGGGACGGGGAGTGTGGACGGGGAGTGGGGACGGAGAGTGGGGACGGAGAGTGGGGACGGAGAGTGGGGTCGGAGAGTGGGGACGGAGAGTGGGGACAGTGAGTGGCTACGGTGAGTGGCTACGGTGAGTGGGTTCAGAGAGTGGGGACGGGGAGTGGGGACGGGGAGTGGGGACGGGGAGTGGGGACGGGGAGTGGGGACGGGGAGTGGGGACGGGGAGTGGGGACGGTAGGTGGGGACGGGGAGTGGGGGCGGGGAGTGGGGACGGGGAGTGGGGGCGGGGAGTGGGGGCGGGGAGTGGGGGCGGGGAGTGGGGGCGGGGAGTGGGGGCGGGGTGTGGGGGCGGTGGGTGGGGACGGGGAGTGGGGGCGGGGAGTGGGGGCGGGGAGTGGGGGCGGGGAGTGGGGGCGGGGAGTGGGGGCGGGGTGTGGGGGCGGGGTGTGGGGGCTCTGGGTGGGGACGGGAAGTGGGGACGGTGGGTGGGGACGGTGGATGGCGACGGTGGATGGCGACGGGGAGTGGGGACGGTTAGTGGGGATGGTTAGTGGGGACGGTTAGTGGGGACGGTTTGTGGGGGCGGGGAGTGGGGACGGTTATTGGGGGCGGGGAGTGGGGAGGGTGGGTGTGGACGGGGGGTGGGGACGGGGGGTGGGGTCGGAGAGTGGGGTCGGAGAGTGGGGATGGTGAGTGGGGACGGTGAGTGGGGACTGTGAGTGGGGACGGGGAGTGGGGACGGAGAGTGGGGACGGTGAGTGGCAACGGGGATGTGGGGACGGGGAGTGGGGACGGTAGGTGGGGACGGGGAGTGGGGACGGAGAGTGGGGACGGTGAGTGGCGACGGGGAGTGGGGACAGGGAGTGGGGACGGTAGGTGCGGACGGGGAGTGGGGGCGGGGAGTGCGGGCGGGGAGTGGGGGCGGGGAGTCGGGACGGTGGGTGTGGACGGTGGGTAGGGACGGTGGGTAGGGACGGTGGGTGGGGACGGGGAGTGGGGACGGTGGGTGGGGACGGTGGGTGGCGACGGGGAGTGGGGACGGTTAGTGGGGAAGGTTATTGGGGGCGGGGAGTGGGGACGGTGGGTGTGGACGGCGGGTGGGGACGGGGGGTGGGGTCGGAGAGTGGGGTCGGAGAGTGGGGAAGGTGAGTGGGGACGGGGAGTGGGGACGGGGAGTGGGGACGGGGAGTGGGGACGGTGAGTGGGGACGGGGAGAGGGGACGGGGCGTGGGGACGGGGCGTGGGGACGGGGAGTGGGGACGGGGAGTGGGGAGGGTGAGTGGGGTCGGGGAGTGGGGACGGTGAGTGGGGAGGGGGAGTGGGGAGGGTGAGTGGGGACTGTGAGTGGGGAGGGGGAGTGGGGAGGGTGAGTGGAGACGGTGAGTGGGGACGGTGAGTGTGGACGGGGAGAGGGGACGGGGAGTGGGGACGGTGAGTGGGGAGGGGGAGTGGGGAGGGGGAGTGGGGACGGGGAGTGGGGACGGGGAGTGGGGAGGGTGAGTGGGGAGGGTGAGTGGGGAGGGTGAGTGGGGTCGGGGAGTGGGGAGGGGGAGTGGGGTGGGTGAGTGGGGACGGTCAGTGGGGAGGGGGAGTGGGGAGGGTGAGTGGAGACGGTGAGTGGGGAGGGTGAGTGGGGGACGGTGAGTGGGGAGGGTGAGTGGGGTCGGGGAGTGGGGACGGTGAGTGGGGAGGGGGAGTGGGGTGGGTGAGTGGGGACGGTCAGTGGGGAGGGGGGAGTGGGGGAGGGTGAGTGGCGACGGTGAGTGGGGATGGTGAGTGTGGACGGGGAGAGGGGACGGGAGTGGGGACGGGGAGTGGGGACGGGGAGAGGGGACGGGGAGAGGGGACGTGGAGAGGGGACGGAGAGTGTGGACGGAGAGTGGGGTCGGGGAGTGGGGACGGAGAGTGGGGACGGAGAGTGGGGACGGTGAGTGGTGACGGTGAGTGGGGACGGTGAGTTGGGACGGTGAGTGGCGACGGTGAGTGGCGACGGTGAGTGGCGACGGTGAGTGGCGACGGGGAGTGGCGACGGGGAGTGGGGACGGGGAGTGGGGACGGGTAGTGGGGACGGAGAGTGGGGACGGAGAGTCGGGACGGAGAGTGGGGTCGGACTGTGGGGATGGAGAGTGGGGTCGGAGAGTGGGGACGGTGAGTGGGGTCGGAGAGTGGGGACGGGGAGTGGGGGACGGAGGGTGGGTACGGTGGGTGGGTACGGGGAGTGGGGACGGGGAGTGGGGATGGGGAGTGTGTACGGTGGGTGGGGACGGGGACTGGGGACGGGAGTGGGGACGGGGAGTGGGGACGGGGAGTGGGGACGGGGAGTGGGGACGGAGAGTGGGGTCGGGGAGTGGGGACGGAGAGTGGGGACGGAGAGTGGGGACGGTGAGTTGTGACGGTGAGTGGGGACGGTGAGTGGGGACGGTGAGTGGGACGGTGAGTGGCGACGGTGAGTGGCGACGGTGAGTGGCGACGGGGAGTGGGGACGGAGAGTGGGGTCGGACGTGGGGATGGAGAGTGGGGTCGGAGAGTGGGGACGGTGAGTGGGGTCGGAGAGTGGGGTCGGAGAGTGGGGACGGGGAGTGGGGACGGGGAGTGGGGACGGGGGTGGGGACGGGGGGGTGGGGACGGTGTGTGGGGGCGGGGAGTGGGGGCGGGGAGTGGGGGCGGGGAGTGGGGCGGGGAGTGGGGGTGGGGAGTGGGGGCGGGGTGTGGGGGCGGTGGGTGGGGACGGGAAGTGGGGACGGTGGGTGGGGACGGTGGATGGCGACGGTGGATGGCGACGGGAGTGGGGACGGTTAGTGGGGATGGTTAGTGGGGACGGTTAGTGGGGACGGTTAGTGGGGGCGGGGAGTGGGGACGGTTATTGGGGGCGGGGAGTGGGGACGGTGGGTGTGGACGGGGGGTGGGGACGGGGGTGGGGTCGGAGAGTGGGGTCGGAGAGTGGGGACGGTGAGTGGGGACGGTGAGTGGGGACTGTGAGTGGGGACGGGGAGTGGGGACGGAGAGTGGGGACGGTGAGTGGCAACGGGGATGTGGGGACGGGGAGTGGGGACGGTAGGTGGGGACGGGGAGTGGGGACGGAGAGTGGGGACGGTGAGTGGCGACGGGGAGTGGGGACAGGGAGTGGGGACGGTAGGTGGGACGGGGAGTGGGGGCGGGGAGTGCGGGCGGGGAGTGGGGGCGGGGAGTCGGGACGGTGGGTGTGGACGGTGGGTAGGGACGGTGGGTAGGGACGGTGGGTGGGGAGGGGGAGTGGGGACGGTGGGTGGGGGACGGTGGGTGGCGACGGGGAGTGGGGACGGTTAGTGGGGAAGGTTATTGGGGGCGGGAGTGGGGACGGTGGGTGTGGACGGCGGGTGGGGAGCGGGGGGGGTGGGGGGGGGTCGGAGAGTGGGGGTCGGAGAGTGGGGACGGTGAGTGGGGACGGGGAGTGGGGACGGGGAGTGGGACGGGGAGTGGGGACGGTGAGTGGGGACGGTGAGTGGGGACGGTGAGTGGGGACAGTGAGTGGGGACAGTGAGTGGCGACGGGATGTGGGGACGGGGATGTGGGGACGGGGAGTGGGGACGGTTATTGGGGGAGGGGAGTGGCGACGGGGATGTGGGGACGGGGATGTGGGGACGGGGAGTGGGGACGGTTATTGGGGGCGGGGGAGGGGTGGGGATGGGGAGTGGGGACGGGGAGTGGGGACGGAGAGTGGGGACGGAGAGTGGGGTCGGGGAGTGGGGACGGTGAGTGGGGACGGTGAGTGGGGACGGTGAGTGGGGAGGGGGAGTGGAGTGGGTGAGTGGGGACGGTCAGTGGGGAGGGGGAGTGGGGAGGGTGAGTGGAGACGGTGAGTGGGGACGGTGAGTGTGGACGGGGAGAGGGGACGGGGAGTGGGGACGGGGAGAGGGGACGGGCAGAGGGGACGCGGAGAGGGGACGTGGAGAGGGGACGGAGAGTGTGGACGGAGAGTGGGGTCGGGGAGTGGGGACGGAGAGTGGGGACGGAGAGTGGGGACGGTGAGTTGTGACGGTGAGTGGGGACGGTGAGTGGGGACGGTGAGTGGGGACGGTGAGTGGCGACGGTGAGTGGGTTCAGAGAGTGGGGACGGGGAGTGGGGACGGGGAGTGGGGACGGAGAGTGGGGTCGGACTGTGGGGATGGAGAGTGGGGTCGGAGTGTGGGGACGGTGAGTGGGGTCGGAGAGTGGGGTCGGAGAGTGGGGACGGGGAGTGGGGACGGGGAGTGGGGGCGGGGAGTGGGGGCGGGGTGTGGGGGCGGTGGGTGGGGACGGGGAGTGGGGGCGGGGAGTGGGGGCGGGGAGTGGGGGCGGGGAGTGGGGGCGGGGAGTGGGGGCGGGGAGTGGGGGTGGGGAGTGGGGGCGGGGTGTGGGGGCGGTGGGTGGGGACGGGAAGTGGGGACGGTGGGTGGGGACGGTGGATGGCGACGGTGGATGGCGACGGGGAGTGGGGACGGTTAGTGGGGATGGTTAGTGGGGACGGTTAGTGGGGACGGTTAGTGGGGGCGGGGAGTGGGGACGGTTATTGGGGGCGGGGAGTGGGGACGGTGGGTGTGGACGGGGGGTGGGGACGGGGGGTGGGGTCGGAGAGTGGGGTCGGAGAGTGGGGACGGTGAGTGGGGACGGTGAGTGGGGACTGTGAGTGGGGACGGGGAGTGGGGACGGAGAGTGGGGACGGTGAGTGGCAACGGGGATGTGGGGACGGGGAGTGGGGACGGTAGGTGGGGACGGGGAGTGGGGACGGAGAGTGGGGACGGTGAGTGGCGACGGGGAGTGGGGACAGGGAGTGGGGACGGTAGGTGGGGACGGGGATTGGGGGCGGGGAGTGCGGGCGGGGAGTGGGGGCGGGGAGTCGGGACGGTGGGTGTGGACGGTGGGTAGGGACGGTGGGTAGGGACGGTGGGTGGGGACGGGGAGTGGGGACGGTGGGTGGGGACGGTGGGTGGCGACGGGGAGTGGGGACAGTTAGTGGGGAAGGTTATTGGGGGCGGGGAGTGGGGACGGTGGGTGTGGACGGCGGGTGGGGACGGGGGGTGGGGTCGGAGAGTGGGGTCGGAGAGTGGGGACGGTGAGTGGGGACGGGGAGTGGGGACGGGGAGTGGGGACGGGGAGTGGGGACGGTGAGTGGGGACGGTGAGTGGGGACGGTGAGTGGGGACAGTGAGTGGGGACAGTGAGTGGCGACGGGGATGTGGGGACGGGATGTGGGGACGGGGAGTGGGGACGGTTATTGGGGAGGGGAGTGGCGACGGGGATGTGGGGACGGGGATGTGGGGACGGGGAGTGGGGACGGTTATTGGGGGCGGGGAGTGGGGATGGGAGTGGGGACGGGGAGTGGGGACGGAGAGTGGGGACGGAGAGTGGGGTCGGGGAGTGGGGACGGTGAGTGGGGACGGTGAGTGGGGACGGTGAGTGGGGAGGGGGAGTGGGGTGGGTGAGTGGGGACGGTCAGTGGGGAGGGGGAGTGGGGAGGGTGAGTGGAGACGGTGAGTGGGGACGGTGAGTGTGGACGGGGAGAGGGGACGGGGAGTGGGGACGGGGAGTGGGGACGGGAGAGGGGACGGGGAGAGGGGACGTGGAGAGGGGACGGAGAGTGTGGACGGAGAGTGTGGACGGAGAGTGGGGTCGGGGAGTGGGGACGGAGAGTGGGGACGGAGAGTGGGGACGGTGAGTTGTGACGGTGAGTGGGGACGGTGAGTGGGGACGGTGAGTGGGGACGGTGAGTGGCGACGGAGAGTGGGTTCAGAGAGAGTGGGGACGGGGAGTGGGGACGGGGAGTGGGGACGGAGAGTGGGGTCGGACTGTGGGGATGGAGAGTGGGGTCGGAGAGTGGGGACGGTGAGTGGGGTCGGAGAGTGGGGTCGGGGAGTGGGGACGGGGAGTGGGACGGGGAGTGGGGGCGGGGAGTGGGGGCGGGGTGTGGGGGCGGTGGGGTGGGGACGGGGAGTGGGGGCGGGGAGTGGGGGCGGGGAGTGGGGGGCGGGGAGTGGGGGCGGGGAGTGGGGGTGGGGAGTGGGGGCGGGGTGTGGGGGGCGGTGGGTGGGGACGGGAAGTGGGGACGGTGGGTGGGGACGGTGGATGGCGACGGTGGATGGCGACGGGGAGTGGGGACGGTTAGTGGGGACGGTTAGTGGGGACGGTTAGTGGGGACGGTTAGTGGGGGCGGGGAGTGGGGACGGTTATTGGGGGCGGGGAGTGGGGACGGTGGGTGTGGACGGGGGGTGGGGACGGGGGGTGGGGTCGGAGAGTGGGGTCGGAGAGTGGGGACGGTGAGTGGGGACGGTGAGTGGGGACTGTGAGTGGGGACGGGGAGTGGGGACGGAGAGTGGGGACGGTGAGTGGCAACGGGGATGTGGGGACGGGGAGTGGGGACGGTAGGTGGGGACGGGGAGTGGGGACGGAGAGTGGGGACGGTGAGTGGCGACGGGAGTGGGGACAGGGAGTGGGGACGGTAGGTGGGGGACGGGGAGTGGGGGCGGGGAGTGCGGGCGGGGAGTGGGGGCGGGGAGTCGGGACGGTGGGTGTGGACGGTGGGTAGGGACGGTGGGTAGGGACGGTGGGTGGGGACGGGGAGTGGGGACGGTGGGTGGGGACGGTGGGTGGCGACGGGGAGTGGGGACGGTTAGTGGGGAAGGTTATTGGGGGCGGGGAGTGGGGACGGTGGGTGTGGACGGCGGGTGGGGACGGGGGGTGGGGTCGGAGAGTGGGGTCGGAGAGTGGGGACGGTGAGTGGGGACGGGGAGTGGGGACGGGGAGTGGGGACGGGGAGTGGGGACGGGAGTGGGGGACGGTGAGTGGGGACGGTGAGTGGGGACAGTGAGTGGGGACAGTGAGTGGGGACAGTGAGTGGCGACGGGGATGTGGGGACGGGGATGTGGGGACGGGGAGTGGGGACGGTTATTGGGGGAGGGGAGTGGCGACGGGGATGTGGGGACGGGATGTGGGGACGGGGAGTGGGGACGGTTATTGGGGGCGGGGAGTGGGGATGGGGAGTGGGGACGGGGAGTGGGGACGGAGAGTGGGGACGGAGAGTGGGGGTCGGGGAGTGGGGACGGGGAGTGGGGACGGTGAGTGGGGACGGTGAGTGGGGACGGTGAGTGGGGAGGGGAGTGGGGTGGGTGAGTGGGGACGGTCAGTGGGAGGGGGAGTGGGGAGGGTGAGTGGAGACGGTGAGTGGGGACGGTGAGTGTGGACGGGGAGAGGGGACGGGGAGTGGGGACGGGGAGTGGGGACGGGGAGAGGGGACGGGGAGAGGGGACGGGGAGAGGGGACGTGGAGAGGGGATGGAGAGTGTGGACGGAGAGTGGGGTCGGGGAGTGGGGACGGAGAGTGGGGACGGAGAGTGGGGACGGTGAGTTGTGACGGTGAGTGGGGACGGTGAGTGGGGACGGTGAGTGGGGACGGTGAGTGGGGACGGTGAGTGGCGACGGTGAGTGGCGACGGGGAGTGGCGACGGGGAGTGGGGACGGAGAGTGGGGTCGGACTGTGGGGATGGAGAGTGGGGTCGGAGAGTGGGGACGGTGAGTGGGGTCGGAGAGTGGGGTCGGAGAGTGGGGACGGGGAGTGGGGACGGGGAGTGGGACGGAGGGTGGGTACGGTGGGTGGGTACGGTGGGTGGGTACGGGGAGTGGGGACGGGGAGTGGGGACGGGGAGTGTGTACGGGGAGTGTGTACGGTGGGTGGGGACGGGGACTGGGGACGGGGAGTGGGGACGGGGAGTGGGGACGGGGAGTGGGGACGGGGAGTGGGGACGGAGAGTGGGAACGGAGAGTGGGGTCGGAGAGTGGGGACGGTGAGTGGGGACAGTGAGTGTGGACAGTGAGTGGGGACAGTGAGTGGGGACGGGGAGTGGGGACGGGGAGTGGGGACGGGGAGTGGGGACGGGAGTGGGGACGGGGAGTGGGGACGGAGAGTGGGGACGGGGAGTGGGGACGGTAGGTGGGGACGGGGGAGTGGGGGCGGGGAGTGGGGGCGGGGAGTGGGGGCGGGGAGTGGGGGCGGGGATTGGGGGCGGGGAGTTTGGGCGGGGAGTGGGGGCGGGGAGTGGGGGCGGGGAGTGGGGCGGGGAGTGGGGGCGGGGTGTGGGGGCGGTGGGTGGGGACGGGGAGTGGGGACGGTGGGTGGGGACGGTGGATGGCGACGGGGAGTGGGGACGGTAGTGGGACGGTTAGTGGGGACGGTTAGTGGGGCGGGGAGTGGGGACGGTTATTGGGGGCGGGGAGTGGGGACGGTGGGTGTGGACGGGGGGGTGGGGACGGGGGGTGGGGACGGGGGGTGGGGACGGGGGGTGGGGTCGGAGAGTGGGGACGGTGAGTGGGGACGGTGTGTGGGGACGGTGAGTGGGGACGGGGAGTGGGGACGGCGAGTGGGGACGGGGAGCGGGGACGGGGAGCGGGGACGGTGAGTTGCGACGGGGAGTGGGGACGGGGAGTGGGGACGGGGAGTGGGGGCGGGGAGTGGGGGCGGGGAGTGGGGCGGGGAGTGGGGGCGGGGAGTGGGGGCGGGGAGTCGGGACGGTGGGTGTGGACGGTGGGTAGGGACGGTGGGTTGGGACGGTGGGTGGGGACGGGGAGTGGGGACGGGGGGTGGGGACGGGGGGTGGGGACGGTGGGTGGGGACGGTGGGTGGGGACGGTGGGTGGCGACGGGGAGTGGGGACGGTTAGTGGGGAAGGTTAGTGGGGGCGGGGAGTGGGGACGGTTATTGGGGGCTGGGAGTGGGGACGGTGGGTGTGGACGGGGGGTGGGGACGGGGGGTGGGGTCGGAGAGTGGGGTCGGAGAGTGGGGACGGTGAGTGGGGACGGGGAGTGGGGACGGGGAGTGGGGACGGTGAGTGGGGACGGTGAGTGGGGACAGTGAGTGGCGACGGGGATGTGGGGACGGGGATGTGGGGACGGGGAGTGGGGACGGTTATTGGGGGCGGGGAGTGGGGATGGGGAGTGGGGACGGTGAGTGGCTACTGTGGGTGGGGACGGAGAGTGGGGACGGTGAGTGGCGACGGGGAGTGGGGACGGTTAGTGGGGACGGTTAGTGGGGATGGTTAGTGGGGGCGGGGAGTGGGGACGGTGGGTGTGGACGGGGGGTGGGGACGGGGGGTGGGGTCGGAGAGTGGGGTCGGAGAGTGGGGACGCTGAGTGGGGACGGGGAGTGGGGACGGGGAGTGGGGACGGTGAGTGGGGACGGTGAGTGTCGACGGTGAGTGGCGACGGTGAGTGGCGACGGGGATGTGGGGACGGGGATGTGGGGACGGGGATGTGGGGACGGGGAGAGGGCACGGTTATTGGGGGCGAGGAGTTGGGATGGGGAGTGGGGACGGGGAGTGGAGACGGAGAGTGGGGACGGTGAGTGGGGACGGGGAGTGGGGACGGGGAGTGGGGACGGGGAGTGGTGATGGGGAGTGGGGACGGTGAGTGGCTACGGGGAGTGGGGACGGGGAGTGGGGACGGTTAGTGGGGACGGTTAGTGGGGGCGGGGAGTGGGGGCGGGGAGTGGGGGCGGTGGGTGGGGACGCTCGGTGGGGACGGGGTGTGGGGACGGTTAGTGGGGACGGGGAGTGGGGACGGGGCGTGGGGACGGGGCGTGGGGACGGGGCGTGGGGACGGGGCGTGGGGACGGGGCGTGGGGACGGGGCGTGGGGACGGGGCGTGGGGACGGGGAGTGGGGACGGTGAGTGGCGACGGTGAGTGGCGACGGTGAGTGGCGACGGGGAGTGGGGACGGGGAGTGGCGACGGGGAGTGCGGACGGGGTGTGCGGACGGGGAGTGGGGACGGGGAGAGGGGACGGGGAGTGGGGACGGGGAGAGGGGACGGGGAGAGGAGACGTGGATAGGGAACGGGGAGAGGGGACGGAGAGTGTGGACGGAGAGTGTGGACGGAGAGTGGGGTCGAGGAGCGGGGACGGGGAGCGGGGAAGGGGAGTGGGGACGGAGAGTGGGGACGGGGAGTGGGGACGGGGAGTGGGGACGGAGAGTGGGGACGGAGAGTGGGGTCGGAGAGTGGGGACGGTGAGTGGCAACGGTGAGTGGGGTCGGAGAGTGGGGAAGGGAAGTGGGGACGTGGAGTGGGGACGGAGGGTGGGTACGGTGGGTGAGGATGGGGAGTGGGGACGGGGAGTGGGGACGGGGAGTGTGAACGGTGGGTGGGGACGGGGAGTGGGGACGGGGAGTGGGGACGGGGAGTGGGGACGGAGAGTGGGGACGGAGAGTGGGGTCGGAGAGTGGGGTCGGAGAGTGGGGACGGTGAGTGGGGACGGGGAGTGGCAACGGTGAGTGGGGTCAGAGAGTGGGGACGGTGAGTGGGGACGGGGAGTTGGGACGGGGAGTGGGGACGGGGAGTGGGGACGGTGAGTGGCGACGGGGAGTGGGGACGGTAGGTGGGGATGGGGAGTGGGGGCGGGGAGTGGGGGCGGGGAGTGGGGGCGGGGAGTGGGGACGGTGTGTGTGGACGGTGGGTGGGGACGGTAGGTGGGGACGGGGAATGGGGACGGTGGGTGGGGACGGTGGGTGGGGACGGTGGGTGGCGACGGGGAGTGGGGACGGGGAGTGGGGACGGGGAGTGGGGACGGTTAGTGGGGACGGTTAGAGGGGATGGGGAGTGGGGACGGAGAGTGGGGACGGAGAGTGGGGACGGTGAGTGGGGACGGTGCGTGGGGACGGGGAGTGGGGACGGTGAGTGGGGACGGGGAGTTGGGACGGGGAGTGGGGACGGTGAGTGGGGACGGGGAGTTGGGACGGGGAGTGGTGACGGTGAGTGGCGGCGGGGAGTGGGGGCGGGGAGTGGGGGCGGGGAGTGGGGGCGGGGAGTGGGGGCGGGGAGTCGGGACGGTGTGTGTGGACGGTGGGTGGGGACGGTGGGTGGGGACGGTAGGTGGGGACGGGGATTGGGGACAGTGGGTGGGGACGGTGGGTGGCGACGGGGAGTGGGGACGGTTAGTGGGGACGGTTAGTGGGGATGGTTAGTGGGGGCGGGGAGTGGGGACGGTTATTGGGGGCGGGGAGTGGGGACGGTTATTGGGGGCGGGGAGTGGGGACGGTGGGTGTTGACGGGGGGTGGGGACGGGGGGTGGGGTCGGAGAGTGGGGTCGGAGAGTGGGGACGGTGAGTGGGGACGGGGAGTGGGGACGGGGAGTGGGGACGGTGAGTGGGGACGGTGAGTGGGGACGGTGAGTGGCGACGGGGATGTGGGGACGGGGATGTGGGGACGGTTATTGGGGGCGGGGAGTGGGGACGGGGAGTGGGGACGGGGAGTGGGGACGGGGAGACGGGACGGGGAGTGGGGACGGGGAGTGGGGAGGGGGTGTGGGGAAGGGGTGCGGGGACGGGGAGCGGGGACGGGGAGCGGGGATGGTGAGCGGGGAGGGGGAGTGGGGACGTGGAGAGGGGACGGAGAGTGTGGACGGAGAGTGGGGTCGGGGAGTGGGGACGGGGAGTGGGGAGGGGGAGTGGGGAGGGGGAGTGGGGAGTGGGAGTGGGAGTGGGGAGGGGGAGTGGGGACGTGGCGAGGGGACGGAGAGTGGGGACGGAGAGTGGGGTCGGGGAGTGGGGACGGTGAGTGGGGAACGTGAGTGGGGTGGGTGAGTGGGGACGGGAGTGGGGACGATGAGTGGGGAGGGAGAGTGGGGAGGGGGAGTGGGGAGGGGGAGTGGGATTGGGGAGGGGGAGTGGGGAGGGTAAGTGGGGACGGGGAGTGGGGAGGGTGAGTGGGGAGGGTGAGTGGGGAGGGTGAGTGGGGAGGGTGAGTGGGGAGGGTGAGTGGGGAGGGTGAGTGGGGAGGGTGAGTGGGGAGGGTGAGTGGGGAGGGGGAGTGGGGAGGGGGAGTGGGGAGGGGGAGTGGGGACGGTGAGTGGGGACGGTGAGTGTGGACGGGGAGAGGGGACGGGGAGTGGGGACGGGGAGTGGGGAGGGTGAGCGGGGACGGTGAGCGTGGACGGTGAGTGTGGACAGGGAGAGGGGACGGGGCGTGGGGACGGGGAGTGGGGACGGGGAGTGGGGAAGGGGAGTGGGGAAGGGGAGTGGGGAAGGGGAGTGGGGAGGGTGAGTGGGGAGGGTGAGTGGGGAGGGTGAGTGGGGAGGGTGAGTGGGGAGGGTGAGTTGGGAGGGTGAGTGGGGTCGGGGAGTGAGGACGGTGAGTGGGGACGGTGAGTGGGGAGGGGGAGTGGGGAGGGTGAGTGGGGACGATGAGTGGGGAGGGGGAGTGGGGAGGGGGAGTGGGGAGGGTGAGTGGAGACGGTGAGTGGGGACGGTGAGTGTGGACGGGGAGAGGGGACGGGGAAAGGGGACGGGGAGTGGGGACGGGGAAAGGGGACGGGGAGAGGGGACGGGGAGAGGGGACGGGGAGTGGGGTCGGGGAGTGGGGACGGAGAGTGGGGACGGAGAGTGGGGACGGAGAGTGGGGACGGAGAGTGGGGACGGAGAGTGGGGACGGAGAGTGGGGACGGTTAGTGGGGACGGTGAGTGGGGACGGTGAGTGGCGACGGTGAGTGACGACGGGGAGTGGCGACGGGGACTGCGGACGGGGTGTGGGGACGGGGAGTGGGGACGGGGAGTGGGGACGGAGAGTGGGGACGGAGAGTGGGGTCGGAGAGTGGAGTCGGAGAGTGGGGACGGTGAGTGGGGTCGGGGAGTGGGGACGGGGAGTGGGGACGTGGAGTGGGGACGGGGAGTGGGGACGGGGAGTGGGGACGGGGAGTGGGGACGGAGGGTGGGTACGGTGGGTGGGTACGGGGAGAGGGGACGGGGAGTGGGGACGGGGACTGGGGACGGGGTGTGGGGAAGTGGTGCGGGGACGGGGAGCGGGGACGGTGAGCGGGGAGGGGGAGCGGGGAGGGGGAGTGGGGACGTGGAGAGGGGACGGAGAGTGTGGACGGAGAGTGGGGTCGGGGTGTGGGGACGGGGAGTGGGGACGGGGAGTGGGGACGGGGAGTGGGGACGGGGAGTGGGGACGGGGAGAGGGGACGGGGAGTGGGGACGGGGAGAGGGGACGGGGAGAGGGGACGTGGAGAGGGGACGTGGAGAGGGGACGGAGAGTGTGGTCGGGGAGTGGGGACGGGGAGTGGGGACGGAGAGTGGGGACGGTGAGTGGGGACGGAGAGTGGGGACGGGGAGTGGGGACGGGGAGTGGGGACGGGGAGTGGGGACGGGGAGTGGGGACGGAGAGTGGGGACGGAGAGTGGGGACGGAGAGTGGGGACGGAGAGTGGGGTCGGAGAGTGGGGACGGTGAGTGGGGACGGTGAGTGGGGACTGTGTGTGGCTACGGTGAGTGGGGTCAGAGAGTGGGGAGGGTGAGTGGGGAGGGGGAGTGGGGAGGGTGAGAGGGGACGGGGAGTGGGGACGGGGAGTGGGGACGGGGAGTGCGACGGGGAGTGGGGACGGTAGGTGGGGGGTTGGGTGTGGGGGCGGGGAGTGGGGGCGGGGAGTGGGGGCGGGGAGTGGGGCGGGGAGGTTGGGACGGGGGGGTGGGGTCGGAGAGTGGGGACGGTGAGTGGGGGACGGTGAGTGGGGACGGGGAGTGGGGACGGGGAGTGGGGACGGGGAGTGGGGACGGGTCGTGGGGACGGGTCGTGGGGACGGGGAGTGGGGACGGGTCGTGGGGACGGGGAGTAGGGACGGGGAGTGGGGACGGGGAGTGGGACGGGGAGTGGGGATGGGGTGTGGGGAATGGGTGCGGGGACGGGGAGCGGGGACCGGGGAGCGGGAGAGGGTGAGCGGGGACGGGGAGTGGGAACGGTGAGTGGGGACGGTGAGTGGGGAGGGGGAGTGGGGAGGGGGAGTGGGGACGGGGAGTGGGGAGGGTGAGTGGGGACGGTGAGTGGGGACGGTGAGTGGGGACGGTGAGTGGGGGATGGGAGAGGGGACGGGGCGTGGGGACGGGGCGTGGGGACGGGGAGTGGGGACGGGGAGTGGGGACGGGGAGTGGGGAGGGTGAGTGGGGTCGGTGAGTGGGGAGGGGGAGTGGGGAGGGTGAGTGGGGACGGTGAGTGGGGAGGGGGAGTGGGGAGGGTGAGTGGAGACGGTGAGTGGGGACGGTGAGTGTGGACGGGGAGAGGGGACGGGGAGTGGGGACGGTGAGTGGGGAGGGGAAGTGGGGACGGGGAGTGGCGAGGGTGA
Organism: Heterodontus francisci; assembly: GCF_036365525.1. Taxonomy (NCBI): domain Eukaryota; kingdom Metazoa; phylum Chordata; class Chondrichthyes; order Heterodontiformes; family Heterodontidae; genus Heterodontus; species Heterodontus francisci. The sequence goes on from NW_027140285.1 coordinate 75,585, forward strand.
GTGGAGAGAGTGAGTGGGGAGGGTGAGTGGGGAGGGTGAGTGGGGTCGGGGAGTGGGGAGGGGGAGTGGGGACGGGGAGTGGCGACGGGGAGTGGGGACGGGGAGTGGGGACGGGTAGTGGGGACGGGTAGTGGGGACGGAGAGTGGGGACGGAGAGTGGGGACGGAGAGTGGGGTCGGACTGTGGGGATGGAGAGTGGGGGTCGGAGAGTGGGGACGGTGAGTGGGGACGGGGAGTGGGGACGGAGGGTGGGTACGGTGGGTGGGTACGGGGAGTGGGGACGGGGAATGGGGATGGGGTGTGTGTACGGTGGGTGGGACGGGGACTGGGGACGGGGAGTGGGGACGGGGAGTGGGGACGGGGAGTGTGGACGGGGAGTGTGGACGGGGAGTGGGGACGGAGAGTGGGGACGGAGAGTGGGGACGGAGAGTGGGGTCGGAGAGTGGGGACGGAGAGTGGGGACAGTGAGTGGCTACGGTGAGTGGCTACGGTGAGTGTGTTCAGAGAGTGGGGACGGGGAGTGGGGACGGGGAGTGGGGACGGGGAGTGGGGACGGGAGTGGGGACGGGGAGTGGGGACGGGGAGTGGGGACGGGGAGTGGGGACGGGGGAGTGGGGACGGTAGGTGGGGACGGGAGTGGGGGCGGGGAGTGGGGGCGGGGAGTGGTGGCGGGGAGTGGGGCGGGAGTGGGGGCGGGGTGTGGGGGCGGTGGGGTGGGGGACGGGGAGTGGGGGCGGGGAGTGGGGGCGGGGAGTGGGGGCGGGGAGTGGGGGCGGGGAGTGGGGGCGGGGTGTGGGGGCGGGGTGTGGGGGCTCTGGGTGGGGACGGGAAGTGGGGACGGTGGGTGGGGACGGTGGATGGCGACGGTGGATGGCGACGGGGAGTGGGGACGGTTAGTGGGGATGGTTAGTGGGGACGGTTAGTGGGGACGGTTTGTGGGGGCGGGGAGTGGGGACGGTTATTGGGGGCGGGGAGTGGGGAGGGTGGGTGTGGACGGGGGGTGGGGACGGGGGGTGGGGTCGGAGAGTGGGGTCGGAGAGTGGGGATGGTGAGTGGGGACGGTGAGTGGGGACTGTGAGTGGGGACGGGGAGTGGGGACGGAGAGTGGGGACGGTGAGTGGCAACGGGGATGTGGGGACGGGGAGTGGGGACGGTAGGTGGGGACGGGGAGTGGGGACGGAGAGTGGGGACGGTGAGTGGCGACGGGGAGTGGGGACAGGGAGTGGGGACGGTAGGTGCGGACGGGGAGTGGGGGCGGGGAGTGCGGGCGGGGAGTGGGGGCGGGGAGTCGGGACGGTGGGTGTGGACGGTGGGTAGGGACGGTGGGTAGGGACGGTGGGTGGGGACGGGGAGTGGGGACGGTGGGTGGGGACGGTGGGTGGCGACGGGGAGTGGGGACGGTTAGTGGGGAAGGTTATTGGGGGCGGGGAGTGGGGACGGTGGGTGTGGACGGCGGGTGGGGACGGGGGGTGGGGTCGGAGAGTGGGGTCGGAGAGTGGGGACGGTGAGTGGGGACGGGGAGTGGGGACGGGGAGTGGGGACGGGGAGTGGGGACGGGGAGTGGGGACGGTGAGTGGGGACGGGGAGAGGGGACGGGGCGTGGGGACGGGGCGTGGGGACGGGGAGTGGGGATGGGGAGTGGGGAGGGTGAGTGGGGTCGGGGAGTGGGGACGGTGAGTGGGGAGGGGGAGTGGGGAGGGTGAGTGGGGACGGTGAGTGGGGAGGGGGAGTGGGGAGGGTGAGTGGAGACGGTGAGTGGGGACGGTGAGTGTGGACGGGGAGAGGGGACGGGGAGTGGGGACGGTGAGTGGGGAGGGGAGTGGGGAGGGGGAGTGGGGACGGGGAGTGGGGACGGGGAGTGGGGAGGGTGAGTGGGGAGGGTGAGTGGGGAGGGTGAGTGGGGTCGGGGAGTGGGGAGGGGGAGTGGGGTGGGTGAGTGGGGACGGTCAGTGGGGAGTGGGAGTGGGGAGGGTGAGTGGAGACGGTGAGTGGGGAGGGTGAGTGGGGACGGTGAGTGGGGAGGGTGAGTGGGGTCGGGGAGTGGGGACGGTGAGTGGGGAGGGGGAGTGGGGTGGGGGAGTGGGGACGGTCAGTGGGGAGGGGGAGTGGGGAGGGTGAGTGGGGTCGGAGAGTGGGGACGGGGAGTGGGGACGGGGAGTGGGGACGGGGGGTGGGGACGGGGGGTGGGGACGGTGGGTGGGGGCGGGGAGTGGGGGCGGGGAGTGGGGGCGGGGAGTGGGGGCGGGGAGTGGGGGCGGGGAGTGGGGGCGGGGAGTGGGGGTGGGGAGTGGGGGCGGGGTGTGGGGACGGTGGGTGGGGACGGTGGATGGCGACGGTGGATGGCGACGGGGAGTGGGGACGGTTAGTGGGGATGGTTAGTGGGGACGGTTAGTGGGGACGGTTAGTGGGGGCGGGGAGTGGGGACGGTTATTGGGGGCGGGGAGTGGGGACGGTGGGTGTGGACGGGGGGTGGGGACGGGGGGTGGGGTCGGAGAGTGGGGTCGGAGAGTGGGGACGGTGAGTGGGGACGGTGAGTGGGGACTGTGAGTGGGGACGGGGAGTGGGGACGGAGAGTGGGGACGGTGAGTGGCAACGGGGATGTGGGGACGGGGAGTGGGGACGGTAGGTGGGGACGTGGAGTGGGGACGGAGAGTGGGGACGGTGAGTGGCGACGGGGAGTGGGGACGGTAGGTGGGGACGGGGAGTGGGGGCGGGGAGTGCGGGCGGGGAGTGGGGGCGGGGAGTCGGGACGGTGGGTGTGGACGGTGGGTAGGGACGGTGGGTAGGGACGGTGGGTGGGGACGGGGAGTGGGGACGGTGGGTGGGGACGGTGGGTGGCGACGGGGAGTGGGGACGGTTAGTGGGGAAGGTTATTGGGGGCGGGGAGTGGGGACGGTGGGTGGGGACGGTGGGTGTGGACGGCGGGTGGGGACGGGGGGTGGGGTCGGAGAGTGGGGTCGGAGAGTGGGGACGGGGAGTGGGGACGGGGAGTGGGGACGGGGAGTGGGGACGGTGAGTGGGGACGGTGAGTGGGGACGGTGAGTGGGGACAGTGAGTGGGGACAGTGAGTGGCGACGGGGATGTGGGGACGGGGATGTGGGGACGGGGAGTGGGGACGGTTATTGGGGGAGGGGAGTGGCGACGGGGATGTGGGGACGGGGATGTGGGGACGGGGAGTGGGGACGGTTATTGGGGGCGGGGAGTGGGGATGGGGAGTGGGGACGGGGAGTGGGGACGGAGAGTGGGGACGGAGAGTGGGGTCGGGGAGTGGGGACGGTGAGTGGGGACGGTGAGTGGGGACGGTGAGTGGGGAGGGGGAGTGGAGTGGGTGAGTGGGGACGGTCAGTGGGGAGGGGGAGTGGGGAGGGTGAGTGGAGACGGTGAGTGGGGACGGTGAGTGTGGACGGGGAGAGGGGACGGGGAGTGGGGACGGGGAGAGGGGACGGGCAGAGGGGACGGGGAGAGGGGACGTGGAGAGGGGACGGAGAGTGTGGACGGAGAGTGGGGTCGGGGAGTGGGGACGGAGAGTGGGGACGGAGAGTGGGGACGGTGAGTTGTGACGGTGAGTGGGGACGGTGAGTGGGGACGGTGAGTGGCGACGGTGAGTGGGTTCAGAGAGTGGGGACGGGGAGTGGGGACGGGGAGTGGGGACGGAGAGTGGGGTCGGACTGTGGGGATGGAGAGTGGGGTCGGAGAGTGGGGACGGTGAGTGGGGTCGGAGAGTGGGGTCGGAGAGTGGGGACGGGGAGTGGGGACGGGGAGTGGGGGCGGGGAGTGGGGGCGGGGTGTGGGGGCGGTGGGTGGGGACGGGGAGTGGGGGCGGGGAGTGGGGGCGGGGAGTGGGGGCGGGGAGTGGGGGCGGGGAGTGGGGGCGGGGAGTGGGGGCGGGGAGTGGGGGCGGGGTGTGGGGGCGGTGGGTGGGGACGGGAAGTGGGGACGGTGGGTGGGGACGGTGGATGGCGACGGTGGATGGCGACGGTGGATGGCGACGGGGAGTGGGGACGGTTAGTGGGGATGGTTAGTGGGGACGGTTAGTGGGGACGGTTAGTGGGGGCGGGGAGTGGGGACGGTTATTGGGGGCGGGGAGTGGGGACGGTGGGTGTGGACGGGGGGTGGGGACGGGGGGTGGGGTCGGAGAGTGGGGTCGGAGAGTGGGGACGGTGAGTGGGGACGGTGAGTGGGGACTGTGAGTGGGGACGGGGAGTGGGGACGGAGAGTGGGGACGGTGAGTGGCAACGGGGATGTGGGGACGGGGAGTGGGGACGGTAGGTGGGGACGGGGAGTGGGGACGGAGAGTGGGGACGGTGAGTGGCGACGGGGAGTGGGGACAGGGAGTGGGGACGGTAGGTGGGGACGGGGATTGGGGGCGGGGAGTGCGGGCGGGGGAGTGGGGGCGGGGAGTCGGGACGGTGGGTGTGGACGGTGGGTAGGGACGGTGGGTAGGGACGGTGGGTGGGGACGGGGAGTGGGGACGGTGGGTGGGGACGGTGGGTGGCGACGGGGAGTGGGGACGGTTAGTGGGGAAGGTTATTGGGGGCGGGGAGTGGGGACGGTGGGTGTGGACGGCGGGTGGGGACGGGGGGTGGGGTCGGAGAGTGGGGTCGGAGAGTGGGGACGGTGAGTGGGGACGGGGAGTGGGGACGGGGAGTGGGGACGGTGAGTGGGGACAGTGAGTGGCGACGGGGATGTGGGGACGGGGATGTGGGGACGGGGATGTGGGGACGGGGAGTGGGGACGGTTATTGGGGGAGGGGAGTGGCGACGGGGATGTGGGGACGGGGATGTGGGGACGGGGAGTGGGGACGGTTATTGGGGGCGGGGAGTGGGGATGGGGAGTGGGGACGGGGAGTGGGGACGGAGAGTGGGGACGGAGAGTGGGGTCGGGGAGTGGGGACGGTGAGTGGGGACGGTGAGTGGGGACGGTGAGTGGGGAGGGGGAGTGGGGTGGGTGAGTGGGGACGGTCAGTGGGGAGGGGGAGTGGGGAGGGTGAGTGGAGACGGTGAGTGGGGACGGTGAGTGTGGACGGGGAGAGGGGACGGGGAGTGGGGACGGGGAGTGGGGACGGGGAGAGGGGACGGGGAGAGGGGACGGGGAGAGGGGACGTGGAGAGGGGACGGAGAGTGTGGACGGAGAGTGGGGTCGGGGAGTGGGGACGGAGAGTGGGGACGGAGAGTGGGGACGGTGAGTTGTGACGGTGAGTGGGGACGGTGAGTGGGGACGGTGAGTGGGGACGGTGAGTGGCGACGGAGAGTGGGTTCAGAGAGTGGGGACGGGGAGTGGGGACGGGGAGTGGGGACGGAGAGTGGGGTCGGACTGTGGGGATGGAGAGTGGGGTCGGAGAGTGGGGACGGTGAGTGGGGTCGGAGAGTGGGGTCGGGGAGTGGGGACGGGGAGTGGGGACGGGGAGTGGGGGCGGGGAGTGGGGGCGGGGTGTGGGGGCGGTGGGTGGGGACGGGGAGTGGGGGCGGGGAGTGGGGGCGGGGAGTGGGGGCGGGGAGTGGGGGCGGGGAGTGGGGGTGGGGAGTGGGGGCGGGGTGTGGGGGCGGTGGGTGGGGACGGGAAGTGGGGACGGTGGGTGGGGACGGTGGATGGCGACGGTGGATGGCGACGGGGAGTGGGGACGGTTAGTGGGGATGGTTAGTGGGGACGGTTAGTGGGGACGGTTAGTGGGGGCGGGGAGTGGGGACGGTTATTGGGGGCGGGGAGTGGGGACGGTGGGTGTGGACGGGGGGTGGGGACGGGGGGTGGGGTCGGAGAGTGGGGTCGGAGAGTGGGGACGGTGAGTGGGGACGGTGAGTGGGGACTGTGAGTGGGGACGGGGAGTGGGGACGGAGAGTGGGGACGGTGAGTGGCAACGGGGATGTGGGGACGGGGAGTGGGGACGGTAGGTGGGGACGGGGAGTGGGGACGGAGAGTGGGGACGGTGAGTGGCGACGGGGAGTGGGGACAGGGAGTGGGGACGGTAGGTGGGGACGGGGAGTGGGGGCGGGGAGTGCGGGCGGGGAGTGGGGGCGGGGAGTCGGGACGGTGGGTGTGGACGGTGGGTAGGGACGGTGGGTAGGGACGGTGGGTGGGGACGGGGAGTGGGGACGGTGGGTGGGGACGGTGGGTGGCGACGGGGAGTGGGGACGGTTAGTGGGGAAGGTTATTGGGGGCGGGGAGTGGGGACGGTGGGTGTGGACGGCGGGTGGGGACGGGGGGTGGGGTCGGAGAGTGGGGTCGGAGAGTGGGGACGGTGAGTGGGGACGGGGAGTGGGGACGGGGAGTGGGGACGGGGAGTGGGGACGGGGAGTGGGGACGGTGAGTGGGGACGGTGAGTGGGGACAGTGAGTGGGGACAGTGAGTGGGGACAGTGAGTGGCGACGGGGATGTGGGGACGGGGATGTGGGGACGGGGAGTGGGGACGGTTATTGGGGGAGGGGAGTGGCGACGGGGATGTGGGGACGGGGATGTGGGGACGGGGAGTGGGGACGGTTATTGGGGGCGGGGAGTGGGGATGGGGAGTGGGGACGGGGAGTGGGGACGGAGAGTGGGGACGGAGAGTGGGGTCGGGGAGTGGGGACGGGGAGTGGGGACGGTGAGTGGGGACGGTGAGTGGGGACGGTGAGTGGGGAGGGGGAGTGGGGTGGGTGAGTGGGGACGGTCAGTGGGGAGGGGGAGTGGGGAGGGTGAGTGGAGACGGTGAGTGGGGACGGTGAGTGTGGACGGGGAGAGGGGACGGGGAGTGGGGACGGGGAGTGGGGACGGGGAGAGGGGACGGGGAGAGGGGACGGGGAGAGGGGACGTGGAGAGGGGATGGAGAGTGTGGACGGAGAGTGGGGTCGGGGAGTGGGGACGGAGAGTGGGGACGGAGAGTGGGGACGGTGAGTTGTGACGGTGAGTGGGGACGGTGAGTGGGGACGGTGAGTGGGGACGGTGAGTGGCGACGGTGAGTGGCGACGGGGAGTGGCGACGGGGAGTGGGGACGGAGAGTGGGGTCGGACTGTGGGGATGGAGAGTGGGGTCGGAGAGTGGGGACGGTGAGTGGGGTCGGAGAGTGTGGTCGGAGAGTGGGGACGGGGAGTGGGGACGGGGAGTGGGGACGGAGGGTGGGTACGGTGGGTGGGTACGGTGGGTGGGTACGGGGAGTGGGGACGGGGAGTGGGGACGGGGAGTGTGTACGGGGAGTGTGTACGGTGGGTGGGGACGGGGACTGGGGACGGGGAGTGGGGACGGGGAGTGGGGACGGGGAGTGGGGACGGGGAGTGGGGACGGAGAGTGGGAACGGAGAGTGGGGTCGGAGAGTGGGGACGGTGAGTGGGGACAGTGAGTGGGGACAGTGAGTGGGGACAGTGAGTGGGGACGGGGAGTGGGGACGGGGAGTGGGGACGGGGAGTGGGGACGGGGAGTGGGGACGGGGAGTGGGGACGGGGAGTGGGGACGGGGAGTGGGGACGGAGAGTGGGGACGGGGAGTGGGGACGGTAGGTGGGGACGGGGAGTGGGGGCGGGGAGTGGGGGCGGGGAGTGGGGGCGGGGAGTGGGGGCGGGGAGTGGGGGCGGGGAGTGGGGGCGGGGAGTGGGGGCGGGGAGTGGGGGCGGGGAGTGGGGGCGGGGTGTGGGGGCGGTGGGTGGGGACGGGGAGTGGGGACGGTGGGTGGGGACGGTGGATGGCGACGGGGAGTGGGGACGGTTAGTGGGGACGGTTAGTGGGGGCGGGGAGTGGGGACGGTTATTGGGGGCGGGGAGTGGGGACGGTGGGTGTGGACGGGGGGTGGGGACGGGGGGTGGGGACGGGGGGTGGGGACGGGGGGTGGGGTCGGAGAGTGGGGACGGTGAGTGGGGACGGTGTGTGGGGACGGTGAGTGGGGACGGGGAGTGGGGACGGCGAGTGGGGACGGGGAGCGGGGACGGGGAGCGGGGACGGTGAGTTGCGACGGGGAGTGGGGACGGGGAGTGGGGACGGGGAGTGGGGGCGGGGAGTGGGGGCGGGGAGTGGGGGCGGGGAGTGGGGGCGGGGAGTGGGGGCGGGGAGTGGGGGCGGGGAGTCGGGACGGTGGGTGTGGACGGTGGGTAGGGACGGTGGGTTGGGACGGTGGGTGGGGACGGGGAGTGGGGACGGGGGGTGGGGACGGTGGGTGGGGACGGTGGGTGGGGACGGTGGGTGGCGACGGGGAGTGGGGACGGTTAGTGGGGAAGGTTAGTGGGGGCGGGGAGTGGGGACGGTTATTGGGGGCTGGGAGTGGGGACGGTGGGTGTGGACGGGGGGTGGGGACGGGGGGTGGGGTCGGAGAGTGGGGTCGGAGAGTGGGGACGGTGAGTGGGGACGGGGAGTGGGGACGGGGAGTGGGGACGGGGAGTGGGGACGGTGAGTGGGGACAGTGAGTGGCGACGGGGATGTGGGGACGGGGATGTGGGGACGGGGAGTGGGGACGGTTATTGGGGGCGGGGAGTGGGGATGGGGAGTGGGGACGGTGAGTGGCTACTGTGGGTGGGGACGGAGAGTGGGGACGGTGAGTGGCGACGGGGAGTGGGGACGGTTAGTGGGGACGGTTAGTGGGGATGGTTAGTGGGGGCGGGGAGTGGGGACGGTGGGTGTGGACGGGGGGTGGGGACGGGGGGTGGGGTCGGAGAGTGGGGTCGGAGAGTGGGGACGCTGAGTGGGGACGGGGAGTGGGGACGGTGAGTGGGGACGGTGAGTGGCGACGGTGAGTGGCGACGGTGAGTGGCGACGGGGATGTGGGGACGGGGATGTGGGGACGGGGAGAGGGCACGGTTATTGGGGGCGAGGAGTTGGGATGGGGAGTGGGGACGGGGAGTGGAGACGGAGAGTGGGGACGGTGAGTGGGGACGGGGAGTGGGGACGGGGAGTGGGGACGGGGAGTGGTGATGGGGAGTGGGGACGGTGAGTGGCTACGGGGAGTGGGGACGGGGAGTGGGGACGGTTAGTGGGGACGGTTAGTGGGGGCGGGGAGTGGGGGCGGGGAGTGGGGGCGGTGGGTGGGGACGCTCGGTGGGGACGGGGTGTGGGGACGGTTAGTGGGGACGGGGAGTGGGGACGGGGCGTGGGGACGGGGCGTGGGGACGGGGCGTGGGGACGGGGCGTGGGGACGGGGCGTGGGGACGGGGAGTGGGGACGGGGAGTGGGGACGGTGAGTGGCGACGGTGAGTGGCGACGGTGAGTGGCGACGGGGAGTGGGGACGGGGAGTGGCGACGGGGAGTGCGGACGGGGTGTGCGGACGGGGAGTGGGGACGGGGAGAGGGGACGGGGAGTGGGGACGGGGAGAGGGGACGGGGAGAGGAGACGTGGATAGGGAACGGGGAGAGGGGACGGAGAGTGTGGACGGAGAGTGTGGACGGAGAGTGGGGTCGTGGAGCGGGGACGGGGAGCGGGGACGGGGAGTGGGGACGGAGAGTGGGGACGGGGAGTGGGGACGGGGAGTGGGGACGGAGAGTGGGGACGGAGAGTGGGGTCGGAGAGTGGGGACGGTGAGTGGCAACGGTGAGTGGGGTCGGAGAGTGGGGAAGGGAAGTGGGGACGTGGAGTGGGGACGGAGGGTGGGTACGGTGGGTGAGGATGGGGAGTGGGGACGGGGAGTGGGGACGGGGAGTGTGAACGGTGGGTGGGGACGGGGAGTGGGGACGGGGAGTGGGGACGGGGAGTGGGGACGGAGAGTGGGGACGGAGAGTGGGGTCGGAGAGTGGGGTCGGAGAGTGGGGACGGTGAGTGGGGACGGGGAGTGGCAACGGTGAGTGGTGTCAGAGAGTGGGGACGGTGAGTGGGGACGGGGAGTTGGGACGGGGAGTGGGGACGGGGAGTGGGGACGGTGAGTGGCGACGGGGAGTGGGGACGGTAGGTGGGGATGGGGAGTGGGGGCGGGGAGTGGGGGCGGGGAGTGGGGGCGGGGAGTGGGGACGGTGTGTGTGGACGGTGGGTGGGGACGGTAGGTGGGGACGGGGAATGGGGACGGTGGGTGGGGACGGTGGGTGGGGACGGTGGGTGGCGACGGGGAGTGGGGACGGGGAGTGGGGACGGGGAGTGGGGACGGTTAGTGGGGACGGTTAGAGGGGACGGGGAGTGGGGACGGAGAGTGGGGACGGAGAGTGGGGACGGTGAGTGGGGACGGTGAGTGGGGACGGGGAGTGGGGACGGTGAGTGGGGACGGGGAGTTGGGACGGGGAGTGGGGACGGTGAGTGGCGACGGGGAGTTGGGACGGGGAGTGGTGACGGTGAGTGGCGGCGGGGAGTGGGGGCGGGGAGTGGGGGCGGGGAGTGGGGGCGGGGAGTGGGGGCGGGGAGTGGGGGCGGGGAGTCGGGACGGTGTGTGTGGACGGTGGGTGGGGACGGTGGGTGGGGACGGTAGGTGGGGACGGGGATTGGGGACAGTGGGTGGGGACGGTGGGTGGCGACGGGGAGTGGGGACGGTTAGTGGGGACGGTTAGTGGGGATGGTTAGTGGGGGCGGGGAGTGGGGACGGTTATTGGGGGCGGGGAGTGGGGACGGTTATTGGGGGCGGGGAGTGGGGACGGTGGGTGTTGACGGGGGGTGGGGACGGGGGGTGGGGTCGGAGAGTGGGGTCGGAGAGTGGGGACGGTGAGTGGGGACGGGGAGTGGGGACGGTGAGTGGGGACGGTGAGTGGGGACGGTGAGTGGGGACGGTGAGTGGCGACGGGGATGTGGGGACGGGGATGTGGGGACGGTTATTGGGGGCGGGGAGTGGGGACGGGGAGTGGGGACGGGGAGTGGGGACGGGGAGACGGGACGGGGAGTGGGGACGGGGAGTGGGGAGGGGGTGTGGGGAAGGGGTGCGGGGACGGGGAGCGGGGACGGGGAGCGGGGATGGTGAGCGGGGAGGGGGAGTGGGGACGTGGAGAGGGGACGGAGAGTGTGGACGGAGAGTGGGGTCGGGGAGTGGGGACGGGGAGTGGGGAGGGGGAGTGGGGAGGGGGAGTGGGGAGTGGGAGTGGGAGTGGGGAGGGGGAGTGGGGACGTGGCGAGGGGACGGAGAGTGGGGACGGAGAGTGGGGTCGGGGAGTGGGGACGGTGAGTGGGGAGCGTGAGTGGGGTGGGTGAGTGGGGACGGGGAGTGGGGACGATGAGTGGGGAGGGAGAGTGGGGAGGGGGAGTGGGGAGGGGGAGTGGGATTGGGGAGGGGGAGAGGGGAGGGTAAGTGGGGACGGGGAGTGGGGAGGGTGAGTGGGGAGGGTGAGTGGGGAGGGTGAGTGGGGAGGGTGAGTGGGGAGGGTGAGTGGGGAGGGTGAGTGGGGAGGGTGAGTGGGGAGGGTGAGTGGGGAGGGTGAGTGGGGAGGGGGAGTGGGGAGTGGGGAGGGGGAGTGGGGAGGGGGAGTGGGGAGGGGGAGTGGGGACGGTGAGTGGGGACGGTGAGTGTGGACGGGGAGAGGGGACGGGGAGTGGGGACGGGGAGTGGGGAGGGTGAGCGGGGACGGTGAGCGTGGACGGTGAGTGTGGACAGGGAGAGGGGACGGGGCGTGGGGACGGGGAGTGGGGACGGGGAGTGGGGAAGGGGAGTGGGGAAGGGGAGTGGGGAAGGGGAGTGGGGAGGGTGAGTGGGGAGGGTGAGTGGGGAGGGTGAGTGGGGAGGGTGATTTGGGAGGGTGAGTGGGGTCGGGGAGTGAGGACGGTGAGTGGGGACGGTGAGTGGGGAGGGGGAGTGGGGAGGGTGAGTGGGGACGATGAGTGGGGAGGGGGAGTGGGGAGGGGGAGTGGGGAGGGTGAGTGGAGACGGTGAGTGGGGACGGTGAGTGTGGACGGGGAGAGGGGACGGGGAAAGGGGACGGGGAGTGGGGACGGTTATTGGGGGAGGGGAGTGGCGACGGGGATGTGGGGACGGGGATGTGGGGACGGGGAGTGGGGACGGTTATTGGGGGCGGGGAGTGGGGATGGGGAGTGGGGACGGGGAGTGGGGACGGAGAGTGGGGACGGAGAGTGGGGTCGGGGAGTGGGGACGGTGAGTGGGGACGGTGAGTGGGGACGGTGAGTGGGGAGGGGGAGTGGAGTGGGTGAGTGGGGACGGTCAGTGGGGAGGGGGAGTGGGGAGGGTGAGTGGAGACGGTGAGTGGGGACGGTGAGTGTGGACGGGGAGAGGGGACGGGGAGTGGGGACGGGGAGAGGGGACGGGCAGAGGGGACGGGGAGAGGGGACGTGGAGAGGGGACGGAGAGTGTGGACGGAGAGTGGGGTCGGGGAGTGGGGACGGAGAGTGGGGACGGAGAGTGGGGACGGTGAGTTGTGACGGTGAGTGGGGACGGTGAGTGGGGACGGTGAGTGGGGACGGTGAGTGGCGACGGTGAGTGGGTTCAGAGAGTGGGGACGGGGAGTGGGGACGGGGAGTGGGGACGGAGAGTGGGGTCGGACTGTGGGGATGGAGAGTGGGGTCGGAGAGTGGGGACGGTGAGTGGGGTCGGAGAGTGGGGTCGGAGAGTGGGGACGGGGAGTGGGGACGGGGAGTGGGGGCGGGGAGTGGGGGCGGGGTGTGGGGGCGGTGGGTGGGGACGGGGAGTGGGGGCGGGGAGTGGGGGCGGGGAGTGGGGGCGGGGAGTGGGGGCGGGGAGTGGGGGCGGGGAGTGGGGGCGGGGAGTGGGGGTGGGGAGTGGGGGCGGGGTGTGGGGGCGGTGGGTGGGGACGGGAAGTGGGGACGGTGGGTGGGGACGGTGGATGGCGACGGTGGATGGCGACGGGGAGTGGGGACGGTTAGTGGGGATGGTTAGTGGGGACGGTTAGTGGGGACGGTTAGTGGGGGCGGGGAGTGGGGACGGTTATTGGGGGCGGGGAGTGGGGACGGTGGGTGTGGACGGGGGGTGGGGACGGGGGGTGGGGTCGGAGAGTGGGGTCGGAGAGTGGGGACGGTGAGTGGGGACGGTGAGTGGGGACTGTGAGTGGGGACGGGGAGTGGGGACGGAGAGTGGGGACGGTGAGTGGCAACGGGGATGTGGGGACGGGGAGTGGGGACGGTAGGTGGGGACGGGGAGTGGGGACGGAGAGTGGGGACGGTGAGTGGCGACGGGGAGTGGGGACAGGGAGTGGGGACGGTAGGTGGGGACGGGGATTGGGGGCGGGGAGTGCGGGCGGGGAGTGGGGGCGGGGAGTCGGGACGGTGGGTGTGGACGGTGGGTAGGGACGGTGGGTAGGGACGGTGGGTGGGGACGGGGAGTGGGGACGGTGGGTGGGGACGGTGGGTGGCGACGGGGAGTGGGGACGGTTAGTGGGGAAGGTTATTGGGGGCGGGGAGTGGGGACGGTGGGTGTGGACGGCGGGTGGGGACGGGGGGTGGGGTCGGAGAGTGGGGTCGGAGAGTGGGGACGGTGAGTGGGGACGGGGAGTGGGGACGGGGAGTGGGGACGGGGAGTGGGGACGGTGAGTGGGGACGGTGAGTGGGGACGGTGAGTGGGGACAGTGAGTGGGGACAGTGAGTGGCGACGGGGATGTGGGGACGGGGATGTGGGGACGGGGAGTGGGGACGGTTATTGGGGGAGGGGAGTGGCGACGGGGATGTGGGGACGGGGATGTGGGGACGGGGAGTGGGGACGGTTATTGGGGGCGGGGAGTGGGGATGGGGAGTGGGGACGGGGAGTGGGGACGGAGAGTGGGGACGGAGAGTGGGGTCGGGGAGTGGGGACGGTGAGTGGGGACGGTGAGTGGGGACGGTGAGTGGGGAGGGGGAGTGGGGTGGGTGAGTGGGGACGGTCAGTGGGGAGGGGGAGTGGGGAGGGTGAGTGGAGACGGTGAGTGGGGACGGTGAGTGTGGACGGGGAGAGGGGACGGGGAGTGGGGACGGGGAGTGGGGACGGGGAGAGGGGACGGGGAGAGGGGACGTGGAGAGGGGACGGAGAGTGTGGACGGAGAGTGGGGTCGGGGAGTGGGGACGGAGAGTGGGGACGGAGAGTGGGGACGGTGAGTTGTGACGGTGAGTGGGGACGGTGAGTGGGGACGGTGAGTGGGGACGGTGAGTGGCGACGGAGAGTGGGTTCAGAGAGTGGGGACGGGGAGTGGGGACGGGGAGTGGGGACGGAGAGTGGGGTCGGACTGTGGGGATGGAGAGTGGGGTCGGAGAGTGGGGACGGTGAGTGGGGTCGGAGAGTGGGGTCGGGGAGTGGGGACGGGGAGTGGGGACGGGGAGTGGGGGCGGGGAGTGGGGGCGGGGTGTGGGGGCGGTGGGTGGGGACGGGGAGTGGGGGCGGGGAGTGGGGGCGGGGAGTGGGGGCGGGGAGTGGGGGCGGGGAGTGGGGGTGGGGAGTGGGGGCGGGGTGTGGGGGCGGTGGGTGGGGACGGGAAGTGGGGACGGTGGGTGGGGACGGTGGATGGCGACGGTGGATGGCGACGGGGAGTGGGGACGGTTAGTGGGGATGGTTAGTGGGGACGGTTAGTGGGGACGGTTAGTGGGGGCGGGGAGTGGGGACGGTTATTGGGGGCGGGGAGTGGGGACGGTGGGTGTGGACGGGGGGTGGGTACGGGGGGTGGGGTCCGAGAGTGGGGTCGGAGAGTGGGGACGGTGAGTGGGGACGGTGAGTGGGGACTGTGAGTGGGGACGGGGAGTGGGGACGGAGAGTGGGGACGGTGAGTGGCAACGGGGATGTGGGGACGGGGAGTGGGGACGGTAGGTGGGGACGGGGAGTGGGGACGGAGAGTGGGGACGGTGAGTGGCGACGGGGAGTGGGGACAGGGAGTGGGGACGGTAGGTGGGGACGGGGAGTGGGGGCGGGGAGTGCGGGCGGGGAGTGGGGGCGGGGAGTCGGGACGGTGGGTGTGGACGGTGGGTAGGGACGGTGGGTAGGGACGGTGGGTGGGGACGGGGAGTGGGGACGGTGGGTGGGGACGGTGGGTGGCGACGGGGAGTGGGGACGGTTAGTGGGGAAGGTTATTGGGGGCGGGGAGTGGGGACGGTGGGTGTGGACGGCGGGTGGGGACGGGGGGTGGGGTCGGAGAGTGGGGTCGGAGAGTGGGGACGGTGAGTGGGGACGGGGAGTGGGGACGGGGAGTGGGGACGGGGAGTGGGGACGGGGAGTGGGGACGGTGAGTGGGGACGGTGAGTGGGGACAGTGAGTGGGGACAGTGAGTGGGGACAGTGAGTGGCGACGGGGATGTGGGGACGGGGATGTGGGGACGGGGAGTGGGGACGGTTATTGGGGGAGGGGAGTGGCGACGGGGATGTGGGGACGGGGATGTGGGGACGGGGAGTGGGGACGGTTATTGGGGGCGGGGAGTGGGGATGGGGAGTGGGGACGGGGAGTGGGGACGGAGAGTGGGGACGGAGAGTGGGGTCGGGGAGTGGGGACGGGGAGTGGGGACGGTGAGTGGGGACGGTGAGTGGGGACGGTGAGTGGGGAGGGGGAGTGGGGTGGGTGAGTGGGGACGGTCAGTGGGGAGGGGGAGTGGGGAGGGTGAGTGGAGACGGTGAGTGGGGACGGTGAGTGTGGACGGGGAGAGGGGACGGGGAGTGGGGACGGGGAGTGGGGACGGGGAGAGGGGACGGGGAGAGGGGACGGGGAGAGGGGACGTGGAGAGGGGATGGAGAGTGTGGACGGAGAGTGGGGTCGGGGAGTGGGGACGGAGAGTGGGGACGGAGAGTGGGGACGGTGAGTTGTGACGGTGAGTGGGGACGGTGAGTGGGGACGGTGAGTGGGGACGGTGAGTGGCGACGGTGAGTGGCGACGGGGAGTGGCGACGGGGAGTGGGGACGGAGAGTGGGGTCGGACTGTGGGGATGGAGAGTGGGGTCGGAGAGTGGGGACGGTGAGTGGGGTCGGAGAGTGTGGTCGGAGAGTGGGGACGGGGAGTGGGGACGGGGAGTGGGGACGGAGGGTGGGTACGGTGGGTGGGTACGGTGGGTGGGTACGGGGAGTGGGGACGGGGAGTGGGGACGGGGAGTGTGTACGGGGAGTGTGTACGGTGGGTGGGGACGGGGACTGGGGACGGGGAGTGGGGACGGGGAGTGGGGACGGGGAGTGGGGACGGGGAGTGGGGACGGAGAGTGGGAACGGAGAGTGGGGTCGGAGAGTGGGGACGGTGAGTGGGGACAGTGAGTGGGGACAGTGAGTGGGGACAGTGAGTGGGGACGGGGAGTGGGGACGGGGAGTGGGGACGGGGAGTGGGGACGGGGAGTGGGGACGGGGAGTGGGGACGGGGAGTGGGGACGGGGAGTGGGGACGGAGAGTGGGGACGGGGAGTGGGGACGGGGAGTGGGGACGGAGAGTGGGGGCGGGGAGTGGGGGCGGGGAGTGGGGGCGGGGAGTGGGGGCGGGGAGTGGGGGCGGGGAGTGGGGGCGGGGAGTGGGGGCGGGGAGTGGGGGCGGGGAGTGGGGGCGGGGAGTGGGGGCGGGGAGTGGGGCGGGGAGTGGGGGCGGGGTGTGGGGGCGGTGGGTGGGGACGGGGAGTGGGGACGGTGGGTGGGGACGGTGGATGGCGACGGGGAGTGGGGACGGTTAGTGGGGACGGTTAGTGGGGGCGGGGAGTGGGGACGGTTATTGGGGGCGGGGAGTGGGGACGGTGGGTGTGGACGGGGGGTGGGGACGGGGGGTGGGGACGGGGGGTGGGGACGGGGGGTGGGGTCGGAGAGTGGGGACGGTGAGTGGGGACGGTGTGTGGGGACGGTGAGTGGGGACGGGGAGTGGGGACGGCGAGTGGGGACGGGGAGCGGGGACGGGGAGCGGGGACGGTGAGTTGCGACGGGGAGTGGGGACGGGGAGTGGGGACGGGGAGTGGGGGCGGGGAGTGGGGGCGGGGTGGGGAGTGGGGCGGGGAGTGGGGGCGGGGAGTGGGGGCGGGGAGTCGGGACGGTGGGTGTGGACGGTGGGTAGGGACGGTGGGTTGGGACGGTGGGTGGGGACGGGGAGTGGGGACGGGGGGTGGGGACGGTGGGTGGGGACGGTGGGTGGGGACGGTGGGTGGCGACGGGGAGTGGGGACGGTTAGTGGGGAAGGTTAGTGGGGGCGGGGAGTGGGGACGGTTATTGGGGGCTGGGAGTGGGGACGGTGGGTGTGGACGGGGGGTGGGGACGGGGGGTGGGGTCGGAGAGTGGGGTCGGAGAGTGGGGACGGTGAGTGGGGATGGGGAGTGGGGACGGGGAGTGGGGACGGTGAGTGGGGACGGTGAGTGGGGACAGTGAGTGGCGACGGGGATGTGGGGACGGGGATGTGGGGACGGGGAGTGGGGACGGTTATTGGGGGCGGGGAGTGGGGATGGGGAGTACGGTGAGTGGCTACTGTGGGTGGGGACAGTGAGTGGCGACGGGGATGTGGGGACGGGGATGTGGGGACGGGGAGTGGGGACGGTTATTGGGGGCGGGGAGTGGGGATGGAGAGTGGGGACGGTGAGTGGCGACGGGGAGTGGGGACGGTTAGTGGGGACGGTTAGTGGGGATGGTTAGTGGGGGTGGGGAGTGGGGACGGTGGGTGTGGACGGGGGGTGGGGACGGGGGGTGGGGTCGGAGAGTGGGGTCGGAGAGTGGGGACGCTGAGTGGGGACGGGGAGTGGGGACGGTGAGTGGGGACGGTGAGTGGCGACGGTGAGTGGCGACGGTGAGTGGCGACGGGGATGTGGGGACGGGGATGTGGGGACGGGGAGAGGGCACGGTTATTGGGGGCGAGGAGTTGGGATGGGGAGTGGGGACGGGGAGTGGAGACGGAGAGTGGGGACGGTGAGTGGGGACGGGGAGTGGGGACGGGGAGTGGGGACGGGGAGTGGTGATGGGGAGTGGGGACGGTGAGTGGCTACGGGGAGTGGGGACGGGGAGTGGGGACGGTTAGTGGGGACGGTTAGTGGGGGCGGGGAGTGGGGGCGGGGAGTGGGGGCGGTGGGTGGGGACGCTCGGTGGGGACGGGGTGTGGGGACGGTTAGTGGGGACGGGGAGTGGGGACGGGGCGTGGGGACGGGGCGTGGGGACGGGGCGTGGGGACGGGGCGTGGGGACGGGGAGTGGGGACGGGGAGTGGGGACGGTGAGTGGCGACGGTGAGTGGCGACGGTGAGTGGCGACGGGGAGTGGGGACGGGGAGTGGCGACGGGGAGTGCGGACGGGGTGTGCGGACGGGGAGTGGGGACGGGGAGAGGGGACGGGGAGTGGGGACGGGGAGAGGGGACGGGGAGAGGAGACGTGGATAGGGAACGGGGAGAGGGGACGGAGAGTGTGGACGGAGAGTGTGGACGGAGAGTGGGGTCGAGGAGCGGGGACGGGGAGCGGGGACGGGGAGTGGGGACGGAGAGTGGGGACG
Organism: Heterodontus francisci; assembly: GCF_036365525.1. Classification (NCBI taxonomy): domain Eukaryota; kingdom Metazoa; phylum Chordata; class Chondrichthyes; order Heterodontiformes; family Heterodontidae; genus Heterodontus; species Heterodontus francisci. The sequence goes on from NW_027140285.1 coordinate 93,787, forward strand.
GGGAGTGGGGACGGGGAGTGGGGACGGAGAGTGGGGACGGAGAGTGGGGTCGGAGAGTGGGGACGGTGAGTGGCAACGGTGAGTGGGGTCGGAGAGTGGGGAAGGGAAGTGGGGACGTGGAGTGGGGACGGAGGGTGGGTACGGTGGGTGAGGATGGGGAGGGGGGACGGGGAGTGGGGACGGGGAGTGTGAACGGTGGGTGGGGACGGGGAGTGGGGACGGGGAGTGGGGACGGGGAGTGGGGACGGAGAGTGGGGACGGAGAGTGGGGTCGGAGAGTGGGGTCGGAGAGTGGGGACGGTGAGTGGGGACGGGGAGTGGCAACGGTGAGTGGGGTCAGAGAGTGGGGACGGTGAGTGGGGACGGGGAGTTGGGACGGGGAGTGGGGACGGGGAGTGGGGACGGTGAGTGGCGACGGGGAGTGGGGACGGTAGGTGGGGATGGGGAGTGGGGGCGGGGAGTGGGGGCGGGGAGTGGGGGCGGGGAGTGGGGACGGTGTGTGTGGACGGTGGGTGGGGACGGTAGGTGGGGACGGGGAATGGGGACGGTGGGTGGGGACGGTGGGTGGGGACGGTGGGTGGCGACGGGGAGTGGGGACGGGGAGTGGGGACGGGGAGTGGGGACGGTTAGTGGGGACGGTTAGAGGGGATGGGGAGTGGGGACGGAGAGTGGGGACGGAGAGTGGGGACGGTGAGTGGGGACGGTGAGTGGGGACGGGGAGTGGGGACGGTGAGTGGGGACGGGGAGTTGGGACGGGGAGTGGGGACGGTGAGTGGCGACGGGGAGTTGGGACGGGGAGTGGTGACGGTGAGTGGGGGCGGGGAGTGGGGGCGGGGAGTGGGGGCGGGGAGTGGGGGCGGGGAGTGGGGGCGGGGAGTGGGGGCGGGGAGTGGGGGCGGGGAGTCGGGACGGTGTGTGTGGACGGTGGGTGGGGACGGTGGGTGGGGACGGTAGGTGGGGACGGGGATTGGGGACAGTGGGTGGGGACGGTGGGTGGCGACGGGGAGTGGGGACGGTTAGTGGGGACGGTTAGTGGGGATGGTTAGTGGGGGCGGGGAGTGGGGACGGTTATTGGGGGCGGGGAGTGGGGACGGTTATTGGGGGCGGGGAGTGGGGACGGTGGGTGTTGACGGGGGGTGGGGACGGGGGGTGGGGTCGGAGAGTGGGGTCGGAGAGTGGGGACGGTGAGTGGGGACGGGGAGTGGGGACGGGGAGTGGGGACGGTGAGTGGGGACGGTGAGTGGGGACGGTGAGTGGCGACGGGGATGTGGGGACGGGGATGTGGGGACGGTTATTGGGGGCGGGGAGTGGGGACGGGGAGTGGGGACGGGGAGTGGGGACGGGGAGACGGGACGGGGAGTGGGGACGGGGAGTGGGGAGGGGGTGTGGGGAAGGGGTGCGGGGACGGGGAGCGGGGACGGGGAGCGGGGATGGTGAGCGGGGAGGGGGAGTGGGGACGTGGAGAGGGGACGGAGAGTGTGGACGGAGAGTGGGGTCGGGGAGTGGGGACGGGGAGTGGGGAGGGGGAGTGGGGAGGGGGAGTGGGGAGTGGGAGTGGGAGTGGGGAGGGGGAGTGGGGACGTGGCGAGGGGACGGAGAGTGGGGACGGAGAGTGGGGTCGGGGAGTGGGGACGGTGAGTGGGGAGCGTGAGTGGGGTGGGTGAGTGGGGACGGGGAGTGGGGACGATGAGTGGGGAGGGAGAGTGGGGAGGGGGAGTGGGGAGGGGGAGTGGGATTGGGGAGGGGGAGTGGGGAGGGTAAGTGGGGACGGGGAGTGGGGAGGGTGAGTGGGGAGGGTGAGTGGGGAGGGTGAGTGGGGAGGGTGAGTGGGGAGGGTGAGTGGGGAGGGTGAGTGGGGAGGGTGAGTGGGGAGGGTGAGTGGGGAGGGTGAGTGGGGAGGGGGAGTGGGGAGGGGGAGTGGGGAGGGGGAGTGGGGAGGGGGAGTGGGGACGGTGAGTGGGGACGGTGAGTGTGGACGGGGAGAGGGGACGGGGAGTGGGGACGGGGAGTGGGGAGGGTGAGCGGGGACGGTGAGCGTGGACGGTGAGTGTGGACAGGGAGAGGGGACGGGGCGTGGGGACGGGGAGTGGGGACGGGGAGTGGGGAAGGGGAGTGGGGAAGGGGAGTGGGGAAGGGGAGTGGGGAGGGTGAGTGGGGAGGGTGAGTGGGGAGGGTGAGTGGGGAGGGTGAGTTGGGAGGGTGAGTGGGGTCGGGGAGTGAGGACGGTGAGTGGGGACGGTGAGTGGGGAGGGGGAGTGGGGAGGGTGAGTGGGGACGATGAGTGGGGAGGGGGAGTGGGGAGGGGGAGTGGGGAGGGTGAGTGGAGACGGTGAGTGGGGACGGTGAGTGTGGACGGGGAGAGGGGACGGGGAAAGGGGACGGGGAGTGGGGACGGGGAAAGGGGACGGGGAGAGGGGACGGGGAGAGGGGACGGGGAGTGGGGTCGGGGAGTGGGGACGGAGAGTGGGGACGGAGAGTGGGGACGGAGAGTGGGGACGGAGAGTGGGGACGGAGAGTGGGGACGGAGAGTGGGGATGGAGAGTGGGGACGGTTAGTGGGGACGGTGAGTGGGGACGGTGAGTGGCGACGGTGAGTGACGACGGTGAGTGACGACGGGGAGTGGCGACGGGGACTGCGGACGGGGTGTGGGGACGGGGAGTGGGGACGGGGAGTGGGGACGGAGAGTGGGGACGGAGAGTGGGGTCGGAGAGTGGAGTCGGAGAGTGGGGACGGTGAGTGGGGTCGGGGAGTGGGGACGGGGAGTGGGGACGTGGAGTGGGGACGGGGAGTGGGGACGGGGAGTGGGGACGGGGAGTGGGGACGGAGGGTGGGTACGGTGGGTGGGTACGGGGAGAGGGGACGGGGAGTGGGGACGGGGACTGGGGACGGGGTGTGGGGAAGTGGTGCGGGGACGGGGAGCGGGGACGGGGAGCGGGGACGGTGAGCGGGGAGGGGGAGCGGGGAGGGGGAGTGGGGACGTGGAGAGGGGACGGAGAGTGTGGACGGAGAGTGGGGTCGGGGTGTGGGGACGGGGAGTGGGGACGGGGAGTGGGGACGGGGAGTGGGGACGGGGAGTGGGGACGGGGAGAGGGGACGGGGAGTGGGGACGGGGAGAGGGGACGGGGAGAGGGGACGTGGAGAGGGGACGTGGAGAGGGGACGGAGAGTGTGGTCGGGGAGTGGGGACGGGGAGTGGGGACGGAGAGTGGGGACGGTGAGTGGGGACGGAGAGTGGGGACGGGGAGTGGGGACGGGGAGTGGGGACGGGGAGTGGGGACGGGGAGTGGGGACGGAGAGTGGGGACGGAGAGTGGGGACGGAGAGTGGGGACGGAGAGTGGGGTCGGAGAGTGGGGACGGTGAGTGGGGACGGTGAGTGGGGACTGTGTGTGGCTACGGTGAGTGGGGTCAGAGAGTGGGGAGGGTGAGTGGGGAGGGGGAGTGGGGAGGGTGAGAGGGGACGGGGAGTGGGGACGGGGAGTGGGGACGGGGAGAGGGGACGGGGAGTGGCGACGGGGAGTGGGGACGGTAGGTGGGGGTGGGGTGTGGGGGCGGGGAGTGGGGGCGGGGAGTGGGGGCGGGGAGTGGGGGCGGGGAGTTGGGACGGGGGGTGGGGTCGGAGAGTGGGGACGGTGAGTGGGGACGGTGAGTGGGGACGGGGAGTGGGGACGGGGAGTGGGGACGGGGAGTGGGGACGGGTCGTGGGGATGGGTCGTGGGGACGGGTCGTGGGGACGGGGAGTGGGGACGGGGAGTGGGGACGGGGAGTAGGGACGGGGAGTGGGGACGGGGAGTGGGGACGGGGAGTGGGGATGGGGTGTGGGGAATGGGTGCGGGGACGGGGAGCGGGGACGGGGAGCGGGGAGGGTGAGCGGGGACGGGGAGTGGGAACGGTGAGTGGGGACGGTGAGTGGGGAGGGGGAGTGGGGAGGGGGAGTGGGGACGGGGAGTGGGGAGGGTGAGTGGGGACGGTGAGTGGGGACGGTGAGTGGGGACGGGGAGAGGGGACGGGGCGTGGGGACGGGGCGTGGGGACGGGGAGTGGGGACGGGGAGTGGGGACGGGGAGTGGGGAGGGTGAGTGGGGTCGGGGAGTGGGGACTGTGAGTGGGGAGGGGGAGTGGGGAGGGTGAGTGGGGACGGTGAGTGGGGAGGGGGAGTGGGGAGGGTGAGTGGAGACGGTGAGTGGGGACGGTGAGTGTGGACGGGGAGAGGGGACGGGGAGTGGGGACGGTGAGTGGGGAGGGGAAGTGGGGACGGGGAGTGGCGAGGGTGAGTGGAGAGAGTGAGTGGGGAGGGTGAGTGGGGAGGGTGAGTGGGGTCGGGGAGTGGGGAGGGGGAGTGGGGTGGGTGAGTGGGGACGGTCAGTGGGGAGGGGGAGTGGGGAGGGTGAGTGGAGACGGTGAGTGGGGAGGGTGAGTGGGGACGGTGAGTGGGGAGGGTGAGTGGGGTCGGGGAGTGGGGTCGGGGAGTGGGGACGGTGAGTGGGGAGGGGGAGTGGGGTGGGTGAGTGGGGACGGTCAGTGGGGAGGGGGAGTGGGGAGGGTGAGTGGAGACGGTGAGTGGGGATGGTGAGTGTGGACGGGGAGAGGGGACGGGGAGTGGGGACGGGGAGTGGGGACGGGGAGAGGGGACGGGGAGAGGGGACGTGGAGAGGGGACGGAGAGTGTGGACGGAGAGTGGGGTCGGGGAGTGGGGACGGAGAGTGGGGACGGAGAGTGGGGACGGTGAGTGGTGACGGTGAGTGGGGACGGTGAGTTGGGACGGTGAGTGGCGACGGTGAGTGGCGACGGGGAGTGGCGACGGGGAGTGGCGACGGGGAGTGGGGACGGGGAGTGGGGACGGGGAGTGGGGATGGAGAGTGGGGTCGGAGAGTGGGGACGGTGAGTGGGGTCGGAGAGTGGGGACGGGGAGTGGGGACGGAGGGTGGGTACGGTGGGTGGGTACGGGGAGTGGGGACGGGGAATGGGGATGGGGAGTGTGTACGGTGGGTGGGGACGGGGACTGGGGACGGGGAGTGGGGACGGGGAGTGGGGACGGGGAGTGGGGACGGGGAGTGGGGACAGTGAGTGGCTACGGTGAGTGGCTACGGTGAGTGGGTTCAGAGAGTGGGGACGGGGAGTGGGGACGGGGAGTGGGGACGGGGAGTGGGGACGGGGAGTGGGGACGGGGAGTGGGGACGGTAGGTGGGGACGGGGAGTGGGGGCGGGGAGTGGGGGCGGGGAGTGGGGGCGGGGAGTGGGGGCGGGGAGTGGGGGCGGGGTGTGGGGGCGGTGGGTGGGGGCGGTGGGTGGGGACGGGGAGTGGGGGCGGGGAGTGGGGGCGGGGAGTGGGGGCGGGGAGTGGGGGCGGGGAGTGGGGGCGGGGAGTGGGGGCGGGGAGTGGGGGCGGGGAGTGGGGGCGGGGAGTGGGGGCGGGGTGTGGGGGCGGGGTGTGGGGGCGGTGGGTGGGGACGGGAAGTGGGGATGGTGGGTGGGGACGGTGGGTGGGGACGGTGGATGGCGACGGGGAGTGGGGACGGTTAGTGGGGATGGTTAGTGGGGACGGTTAGTGGGGACGGTTAGTGGGGGCGGGGAGTGGGGACGGTTATTGGGGGCGGGGAGTGGGGACGGTGGGTGTGGACGGGGGGTGGGGACGGGGGGTGGGGTCGGAGAGTGGGGTCGGAGAGTGGGGATGGTGAGTGGGGACGGTGAGTGGGTACTGTGAGTGGGGACGGGGAGTGGGGACGGAGAGTGGGGACGGTGAGTGGCAACGGGAATGTGGGGACGGGGAGTGGGGACGGTAGGTGGGGACGGGGAGTGGGGACGGAGAGTGGGGACGGTGAGTGGCGACGGGGAGTGGGGACAGGGAGTGGGGACGGTAGGTGCGGACGGGGAGTGGGGGCGGGGAGTGCGGGCGGGGAGTGGGGGCGGGGAGTCGGGACGGTGGGTGTGGACGGTGGGTAGGGACGGTGGGTAGGGACGGTGGGTGGGGACGGGGAGTGGGGACGGTGGGTGGGGACGGTGGGTGGCGACGGGGAGTGGGGACGGTTAGTGGGGAAGGTTATTGGGGGCGGGGAGTGGGGACGGTGGGTGTGGACGGCGGGTGGGGACGGGGGGTGGGGTCGGAGAGTGGGGTCGGAGAGTGGGGACGGTGAGTGGGGACGGGGAGTGGGGACGGGGAGTGGGGACGGTGAGTGGGGACGGTGAGTGGGGACGGGGAGAGGGGACGGGGCGTGGGGACGGGGCGTGGGGACGGGTAGTGGGGACGGGGAGTGGGGAGGGTGAGTGGGGTCGGTGAGTGGGGACGGTGAGTGGGGAGGGGGAGTGGGGAGGGTGAGTGGGGACGGTGAGTGGGGAGGGGGAGTGGGGAGGGTGAGTGGGGACGGTGAGTGGCGACGGGGATGTGGGGACGGGGATGTGGGGACGGTTATTGGGGGCGGGGAGTGGGGACGGGGAGTGGGGACGGGGAGACGGGACGGGGAGTGGGGACGGGGAGTGGGGAGGGGGTGTGGGGAAGGGGTGCGGGGACGGGGAGCGGGGACGGGGAGCGGGGATGGTGAGCGGGGAGGGGGAGTGGGGACGTGGAGAGGGGACGGAGAGTGTGGACGGAGAGTGGGGTCGGGGAGTGGGGACGGGGAGTGGGGAGGGGGAGTGGGGAGGGGGAGTGGGGAGTGGGAGTGGGAGTGGGGAGGGGAAGTGGGGACGTGGCGAGGGGACGGAGAGTGGGGACGGAGAGTGGGGTCGGGGAGTGGGGACGGTGAGTGGGGAGCGTGAGTGGGGTGGGTGAGTGGGGTGGGTGAGTGGGGACGGGGAGTGGGGACGATGAGTGGGGAGGGAGAGTGGGGAGGGGGAGTGGGGAGGGGGAGTGGGATTGGGGAGGGGGAGTGGGGAGGGTAAGTGGGGACGGGGAGTGGGGAGGGTGAGTGGGGAGGGTGAGTGGGGAGGGTGAGTGGGGAGGGTGAGTGGGGAGGGTGAGTGGGGAGGGTGAGTGGGGAGGGGGAGTGGGGAGGGGGAGTGGGGAGGGGGAGTGGGGACGGTGAGTGGGGACGGTGAGTGTGGACGGGGAGAGGGGACGGGGAGTGGGGACGGGGAGTGGGGAGGGTGAGCGGGGACGGTGAGCGTGGACGGTGAGCGTGGACAGGGAGAGGGGACGGGGCGTGGGGACGGGGAGTGGGGACGGGGAGTGGGGACGGGGAGTGGGGAAGGGGAGTGGGGAAGGGGAGTGGGGAAGGGGAGTGGGGAGGGTGAGTGGGGAGGGTGAGTGGGGAGGGTGAGTGGGGAGGGTGAGTTGGGAGGGTGAGTGGGGTCGGGGAGTGAGGACGGTGAGTGGTGACGGTGAGTGGGGAGGGGGAGTGGGGAGGGTGAGTGGGGACGATGAGTGGGGAGGGGGAGTGGGGAGGGGGAGTGGGGAGGGTGAGTGGAGACGGTGAGTGGGGACGGTGAGTGTGGACGGGGAGAGGGGATGGGGAGAGGGGACGGGGAGTGGGGACGGGGAAAGGGGACGGGGAGAGGGGACGGGGAGAGGGGACGGGGAGTGGGGTCGGGGAGTGGGGACGGAGAGTGGGGACGGAGAGTGGGGACGGAGAGTGGGGACGGAGAGTGGGGACGGAGAGTGGGGACGGTTAGTGGGGACGGTGAGTGGGGACGGTGAGTGGCGACGGTGAGTGACGACGGGGAGTGGCGACGGGGACTGCGGACGGGGTGTGGGGACGGGGAGTGGGGACGGGGAGTGGGGTCGGAGAGTGGGGACGGAGAGTGGGGTCGGAGAGTGGAGTCGGAGAGTGGGGACGGTAAGTGGGGTCGGGGAGTGGGGACGGGGAGTGGGGACGTGGAGTGGGGACGGGGAGTGGGGACGGGGAGTGGGGACGGGGAGTGGGGACGGAGGGTGGGTACGGTGGGTGGGTACGGGGAGAGGGGACGGGGAGTGGGGACGGGGACTGGGGACGGGGTGTGGGGAAGTGGTGCGGGGACGGGGAGCGGGGACGGGGAGCGGGGACGGTGAGCGGGGAGGTGGAGCGGGGAGGGGGAGTGGGGACGTGGAGAGGGGACGGAGAGTGTGGACGGAGAGTGGGGTAGGGGTGTGGGGACGGGGAGTGGGGACGGGGAGTGGGGACGGGGAGTGGGGACGGGGAGAGGGGACGGGGAGTGGGGACGGGGAGAGGGGACGGGGAGAGGGGACGTGGAGAGGGGACGTGGAGAGGGGACGGAGAGTGTGGTCGGGGAGTGGGGACGGGGAGTGGGGACGGAGAGTGGGGACGGAGAGTGGGGACGGAGAGTGGGGACGGAGAGTGGGGACGGGGAGTGGGGACGGGGAGTGGGGACGGGGAGTGGGGACGGAGAGTGGGGACGGAGAGTGGGGACGGAGAGTGGGGACGGAGAGTGGGGTCGGAGAGTGGGGACGGTGAGTGGGGACGGTGAGTGGGGACTGTGTGTGGCTACGGTGAGTGGGGTCAGAGAGTGGGGAGGGTGAGTGGGGAGGGGGAGTGGGGAGGGGGAGAGGGGACGGGGAGTGGGGACGGGGAGTGGGGACGGGGAGAGGGGACGGGGAGTGGCGACGGGGAGTTGGGACGGGGGGTGGGGTCGGAGAGTGGGGACGGTGAGTGGGGACGGTGAGTGGGGACGGGGAGTGGGGACGGGGAGTGGGGACGGGTCGTGGGGACGGGTCGTGGGGACGGGTCGTGGGGACGGGTCGTGGGGACGGGTCGTGGGGACGGGGAGTGGGGACGGGGAGTGGGGACGGGGAGTGGGGACGGGGAGTGGGGATGGGGTGTGGGGAATGGGTGCGGGGACGGGGAGCGGGGACGGGGAGCGGGGAGGGTGAGCGGGGACGGGGAGTGGGAACGGTGAGTGGGGACGGTGAGTGGGGAGGGGGAGTGGGGAGGGGGAGTGGGGACGGGGAGTGGGGAGGGTGAGTGGGGACGGTGAGTGGGGACGGTGAGTGGGGACGGTGAGTGGGGACGGGGAGAGGGGACGGGGCGTGATACGGGGCGTGGGGACGGGGCGTGGGGACGGGGAGTGGGGACGGGGAGTGGGGACGGGGAGTGGGGAGCGTGAGTGGGGAGGGTGAGTGGGGACGGTGAGTGGGGAGGGGGAGTGGGGAGGGTGAGTGGAGACGGTGAGTGGGGACGGTGAGTGTGGACGGGGAGAGGGGACGGGGAGTGGGGACGGTGAGTGGGGAGGGGAAGTGGGGACGGGGAGTGGGGAGGGTGAGTGGGGAGAGTGAGTGGGGAGGGTGAGTGGGGAGGGTGAGTGGGGTCGGGGAGTGGGGAGGGGGAGTGGGGTGGGTGAGTGGGGACGGTCAGTGGGGAGGGGGAGTGGGGAGGGTGAGTGGAGACGGTGAGTGGGGAGGGTGAGTGGGGACGGTGAGTGGGGAGGGTGAGTGGGGTCGGGGAGTGGGGACGGTGAGTGGGGAGGGGGAGTGGGGTGGGTGAGTGGGGACGGTCAGTGGGGAGGGGGAGTGGGGAGGGTGAGTGGAGACGGTGAGTGGGGATGGTGAGTGTGGACGGGGAGAGGGGACGGGGAGAGGGGACGGGGAGTGGGGACGGGGAGAGGGGACGGGGAGAGGGGACGTGGAGAGGGGACGGAGAGTGTGGACGGGGAGTGGGGACGGAGAGTGGGGACGGAGAGTGGGGACGGTGAGTGGTGACGGTGAGTGGGGACGGTGAGTTGGGACGGTGAGTGGCGACGGTGAGTGGCGACGGTGTGTGGCGACGGGGAGTGGCGACGGGGAGTGGCGACGGGGAGTGGGGACGGGGAGTGGGGACGGAGAGTGGGGTCGGAGAGTGGGGATGGTGAGTGGGGTCGGAGAGTGGGGACGGAGGGTGGGTACGGTGGGTGGGTACGGGGAGTGGGGACGGGGAATGGGGATGGGGAGTGTGTACGGTGGGTGGGGACGGGGACTGGGGACGGGGAGTGGGGACGGGGAGTGGGGACGGGGAGTGGGGACGGGGAGTGGGGACGGGGAGTGGGGACAGTGAGTGGCTACGGTGAGTGGCTACGGTGAGTGGGTTCAGAGAGTGGGGACGGGGAGTGGGGACGGGGAGTGGGGACGGGGAGTGGGGACGGGGAGTGGGGACGGGGAGTGGGGACGGTAGGTGGGGACGGGGAGTGGGGGCGGGGAGTGGGGGCGGGGAGTGGGGGCGGGGAGTGGGGGCGGGGAGTGGGGGCGGGGAGTGGGGGCGGGGAGTGGGGGCGGGGTGTGGGGGCGGTGGGTGGGGACGGGGAGTGGGGGCGGGGAGTGGGGGCGGGGAGTGGGGGCGGGGAGTGGGGGCGGGGAGTGGGGGCGGGGAGTGGGGGCGGGGTGTGGGGGCGGGGTGTGGGGGCGGTGGGTGGGGACGGGAAGTGGGGACGGTGGGTGGGGACGGTGGATGGCGACGGTGGATGGCGACGGTGGATGGCGACGGGGAGTGGGGACGGTTAGTGGGGACGGTTAGTGGGGACGGTTAGTGGGGACGGTTAGTGGGGGCGGGGAGTGGGGACGGTTATTGGGGGCGGGGAGTGGGGACGGTGGGTGTGGACGGGGGGTGGGGACGGGGGGTGGGGTCGGAGAGTGGGGTCGGAGAGTGGGGATGGTGAGTGGGGACGGTGAGTGGGTACTGTGAGTGGGGACGGGGAGTGGGGACGGAGAGTGGGGACGGTGAGTGGCAACGGGGATGTGGGGACGGGGAGTGGGGACGGTAGGTGGGGACGGGGAGTGGGGACGGAGAGTGGGGACGGTGAGTGGCGACGGGGAGTGGGGACAGGGAGTGGGGACGGTAGGTGCGGACGGGGAGTGGGGGCGGGGAGTGCGGGCGGGGAGTGGGGGCGGGGAGTCGGGACGGTGGGTGTGGACGGTGGGTAGGGACGGTGGGTAGGGACGGTGGGTGGGGACGGGGAGTGGGGACGGTGGGTGGGGACGGTGGGTGGGGACGGTGGGTGGCGACGGTGGGTGGCGACGGGGAGTGGGGACGGTTAGTGGGGAAGGTTATTGGGGGCGGGGAGTGGGGACGGTGGGTGTGGACGGCGGGTGGGGACGGGGGGTGGGGTCGGAGAGTGGGGTCGGAGAGTGGGGACGGTGAGTGGGGACGGGGAGTGGGGACGGGGAGTTGGGACGGGGAGTGGGGACGGTGAGTGGGGACGGTGAGTGGGGACGGGGAGAGGGGACAGGGCGTGGGGACGGGGCGTGGGGACGGGGAGTGGGGACGGGGAGTGGGGAGGGTGAGTGGGGTCGGGGAGTGGGGACGGTGAGTGGGGAGGGGGAGTGGGGAGGGTGAGTGGGGACGGTGAGTGGGGAGGGGGAGTGGGGAGGGTGAGTGGAGACGGTGAGTGGGGACGGTGAGTGTGGACGGGGAGAGGGGACGGGGAGTGGGGACGGTGAGTGGGGAGGGGGAGTGGGGAGGGGGAGTGGGGACGGGGAGTGGGGACGGGGAGTGGGGAGGGTGAGTGGGGAGGGTGAGTGGGGTCGGGGAGTGGGGAGGGGGAGTGGGGTGGGTGAGTGGGGACGGTCAGTGGGGAGGGGGAGTGGGGAGGGTGAGTGGAGACGGTGAGTGGGGAGGGTGAGTGGGGACAGTGAGTGGGGAGGGTGAGTGGGGTCGGGGAGTGGGGACGGTGTTGGGGAGGGGGAGTGGGGTGGGTGAGTGGGGACGGTCAGTGGGGAGGGGGAGTGGGGAGGGTGAGTGGAGACGGTGAGTGGGGATGGTGAGTGTGGACGGGGAGAGGGGACGGGGAGTGGGGACGGGGAGTGGGGACGGGGAGAGGGGTCGGGGAGAGGGGACGTGGAGAGGGGACGGAGAGTGTGGACGGAGAGTGGGGTCGGGGAGTGGGGACGGAGAGTGGGGACGGAGAGTGGGGACGGTGAGTGGTGACGGTGAGTGGGGACGGTGAGTGGGGACGGTGAGTGGCGACGGTGAGTGGCGACGGTGAGTGGCGACGGTGAGTGGCGACGGGGAGTGGCGACGGGGAGTGGCGACGGGGAGTGGGGACGGGGAGTGGGGACGGGTAGTGGGGACGGGTAGTGGGGACGGAGAGTGGGGACGGAGAGTCGGGACGGAGAGTGGGGTCGGACTGTGGGGATGGAGAGTGGGGTCGGAGAGTGGGGACGGTGAGTGGGGTCGGAGAGTGGGGACGGGGAGTGGGGACGGAGGGTGGGTACGGTGGATGGGTACGGGGAGTGGGGACGGGGAGTGGGGACGGGGAGTGTGTACGGTGGGTGGGGACGGGGACTGGGGACGGGGAGTGGGGACGGGGAGTGGGGACGGGGAGTGGGGACGGGGAGTGGGGACGGAGAGTGGGGACGGAGAGTGGGGACGGAGAGTGGGGACGGAGAGTGGGGACGGAGAGTGGGGACGGAGAGTGGGGTCGGAGAGTGGGGACGGAGAGTGGGGACAGTGAGTGGCTACGGTGAGTGGCTACGGTGAGTGGGTTCAGAGAGTGGGGACGGGGAGTGGGGACGGGGAGTGGGGACGGGGAGTGGGGACGGGGAGTGGTACGGGGAGTGGGGACGGTAGGTGGGGACGGGGAGTGGGGGCGGGGAGTGGGGGCGGGGAGTGGGGGCGGGGAGTGGGGGCGGGGAGTGGGGGCGGGGAGTGGGGGCGGGGTGTGGGGGCGGGGAGTGGGGGCGGGGAGTGGGGGCGGGGAGTGGGGGCGGGGAGTGGGGGCGGGGAGTGGGGGCGGGGAGTGGGGGCGGGGAGTGGGGGCGGGGTGTGGGGGCGGTGGGTGGGGACGGGAAGTGGGGACGGTGGGTGGGGACGGTGGATGGCGACGGTGGATGGCGACGGGGAGTGGGGACGGTTAGTGGGGATGGTTAGTGGGGACGGTTAGTGGGGGCGGGGAGTGGGGACAGTTATTGGGGGCGGGGAGTGGGGACGGTGGGTGTGGACGGGGGGTGGGGACGGGGGGTGGGGTCGGAGAGTGGGGTCGGAGAGTGGGGACGGTGAGTGGGGACGGTGAGTGGGGACTGTGAGTGGGGACGGGGAGTGGGGACGGAGAGTGGGGACGGTGAGTGGCAACGGGGATGTGGGGACGGGGAGTGGGGACGGTAGGTGGGGACGGGGAGTGGGGACGGAGAGTGGGGACGGTGAGTGGCGACGGGGAGTGGGGACAGGGAGTGGGGACGGTAGGTGGGGACGGGGAGTGGGGGCGGGGAGTGCGGGCGGGGAGTGGGGGTGGGGAGTCGGGACGGTGGGTGTGGACGGTGGGTAGGGACGGTGGGTAGGGACGGTGGGTGGGGACGGGGAGTGGGGACGGTGGGTGGGGACGGTGGGTGGCGACGGGGAGTGGGGACGGTTAGTGGGGAAGGTTATTGGGGGCGGGGAGTGGGGACGGTGGGTGTGGACGGCGGGTGGGGACGGGGGGTGGGGTCGGAGAGTGGGGTCGGAGAGTGGGGACGGTGAGTGGGGACGGGGAGTGGGGACGGGGAGTGGGGACGGAGAGTGGGGACGGAGAGTGGGGACGGAGAGTGGGGACGGAGAGTGGGGACGGAGAGTGGGGTCGGAGAGTGGGGACAGTGAGTGGCTACGGTGAGTGGCTACGGTGAGTGGGTTCAGAGAGTGGGGACGGGGAGTGGGGACGGGGAGTGGGGACGGGGAGTGGTACGGGGAGTGGGGACGGTAGGTGGGGACGGGGAGTGGGGGCGGGGAGTGGGGGCGGGGAGTGGGGGCGGGGAGTGGGGGCGGGGAGTGGGGGCGGGGTGTGGGGACGGTGGGTGGGGACGGGGAGTGGGGGCGGGGAGTGGGGGCGGGGAGTGGGGGCGGGGAGTAGGGGCGGGGAGTGGGGGCGGGGAGTGGGGGCGGGGAGTGGGGGTGGGGAGTGGGGGCGGGGTGTGGGGGCAGTGGGTGGGGACGGGAAGTGGGGACGGTGGGTGGGGACGGTGGATGGCGACGGTGGATGGCGACGGGGAGTGGGGACGGATAGTGGGGATGGTTAGTGGGGACGGTTAGTGGGGACGGTTAGTGGGGGCGGGGAGTGGGGACGGTTATTGGGGGCGGGGAGTGGGGACGGTGGGTGTGGACGGGGGGTGGGGACGGGGGGTGGGGTCGGAGAGTGGGGTCGGAGAGTGGGGACGGTGAGTGGGGACGGTGAGTGGGGACTGTGAGTGGGGACGGGGAGTGGGGACGGAGAGTGGGGACGGTGAGTGGCAACGGGGATGTGGGGACGGGGAGTGGGGACGGTAGGTGGGGACGGGGAGTGGGGACGGAGAGTGGGGACGGTGAGTGGCGACGGGGAGTGGGGACAGGGAGTGGGGACGGTAGGTGGGGACGGGGAGTGGGGGCGGGGAGTGCGGGCGAGGAGTGGGGGCGGGGAGTGGGGGCGGGGAGTCGGGACGGTGGGTGTGGACGGTGGGTAGGGACGGTGGGTAGGGTCGGTGGGTGGGGACGGGGAGTGGGGACGGTGGGTGGGGACGGTGGGTGGCCACGGGGAGTGGGGACGGTTAGTGGGGAAGGTTATTGGGGGCGGGGAGTGGGGACGGTGGGTGTGGACGGCGGGTGGGGACGGGGGGTGGGGTCGGAGAGTGGGGTCGGAGAGTGGGGACGGTGAGTGGGGACGGGGAGTGGGGACGGGGAGTGGGGACGGGGAGTGGGGACGGTGAGTGGGGACGGTGAGTGGGGACGGTGAGTGGGGACAGTGAGTGGCGACGGGGATGTGGGGACGGGGATGTGGGGACGGGGATGTGGGGACGGGGAGTGGGGACGGTTATTGGGGGAGGGGAGTGGCGACGGGGATGTGGGGACGGGGATGTGGGGACGGGGAGTGGGGACGGTTATTGGGGGCGGGGAGTGGGGATGGGGAGTGGGGACGGGGAGTGGGGACGGAGAGTGGGGACGGAGAGTGGGGTCGGGGAGTGGGGACGGTGAGTGGGGACGGTGAGTGGGGACGGTGAGTGGGGAGGGGGAGTGGGGTGGGTGAGTGGGGACGGTCAGTGGGGAGGGGGAGTGGGGAGGGTGAGTGGAGACGGTGAGTGGGGACGGTGAGTGTGGACGGGGAGAGGGGACGGGGAGTGGGGACGGGGAGAGGGGACGGGGAGAGGGGACGGGGAGAGGGGACGTGGAGAGGGGACGGAGAGTGTGGACGGAGAGTGTGGACGGAGAGTGGGGTCGGGGAGTGGGGACGGAGAGTGGGGACGGTGAGTGGTGACGGTGAGTGGGGACGGTGAGTGGGGACGGTGAGTGGGGACGGGGAGTGGCGACGGGGAGTGGGGACGGAGAGTGGGGACGGAGAGTGGGGTCGGACTGTGGGGATGGAGAGTGGGGTCGGAGAGTGGGGACGGTGAGTGGGGTCGGAGAGTGGGGTCGGAGAGTGGGGACGGGGAGTGGGGACGGGGAGTGGGGACGGAGGGTGGGTACGGTGGGTGGGTACGGTGGGTGGGTACGGGGAGCGGGGACGGGGAGTGGGGACGGGGAGTGTGTACGGGGAGTGTGTACGGTGGGTGGGGACGGGGACTGGGGATGGGGAGTGGGGTCGGAGAGTGGGGACGGTGAGTGGGGTCGGAGAGTGGGGTCGGAGAGTGGGGACGGGGAGTGGGGACGGGGAGTGGGGACGGAGGGTGGGTACGGTGGGTGGGTACGGTGGGTGGGTACGGGGAGTGGGGACGGGGAGTGGGGACGGGGAGTGTGTACGGGGAGTGTGTACGGTGGGTGGGGACGGGGACTGGGGACGGGGAGTGGGGACGGGGAGTGGGGACGGGGAGTGGGGACGGAGAGTGGGAACGGAGAGTGGGGTCGGAGAGTGGGGACGGTGAGTGGGGACAGTGAGTGGGGACAGTGAGTGGGGACGGGGAGTGGGGACGGGGAGTGGGGACGGGGAGTGGGGACGGGGAGTGGGGACGGGGAGTGGGGACGGGGAGTGGGGACGGGGAGTGGGGACGGGGAGTGGGGACGGAGAGTGGGGACGGGGAGTGGGGACGGTAGGTGGGGACGGGGAGTGGGGGCGGGGAGTGGGGGCGGGGAGTGGGGGCGGGGAGTGAGGGCGGGGAGTGGGGGCGGGGAGTGGGGGCGGGGAGTGGGGGCGGGGAGTGGGGGCGGGGAGTGGGGCGGGGAGTGGGGGCGGGGTGTGGGGGCGGTGGGTGGGGACGGGGAGTGGGGACGGTGGGTGGGGACGGTGGATGGCGACGGGGAGTGGGGACGGTTAGTGGGGACGGTTAGTGGGGACGGTTAGTGGGGGCGGGGAGTGGGGACGGTTATTGGGGGCGGGGAGTGGGGACGGTGGGTGTGGACGGGGGGTGGGGACGGGGGGTGGGGACGGGGGGTGGGGACGGGGGGTGGGGTCGGAGAGTGGGGACGGTGAGTGGGGACGGTGAGTGGGGACGGTGAGTGGGGACGGGGAGTGGGGACGGCGAGTGGGGACGGGGAGCGGGGACGGGGAGCGGGGACGGGGAGCGGGGACGGGGAGCGGGGACGGAGAGCGGGGACGGTGAGTTGCGACGGGGAGTGGGGGCGGGGAGTGGGGACGGGGAGTGGGGGCGGGGAGTGGGGGCGGGGAGTGGGGGCGGGGAGTGGGGGCGGGGAGTGGGGGCGGCGAGTGGGGGCGGGGAGTCGGGACGGTGGGTGTGGACGGTGGGGAGGGACGGTGGGTTGGGACGGTGGGTGGGGACGGGGAGTGGGGACGGGGGGTGGGGACGGTGGGTGGGGACGGTGGGTGGGGACGGTGGGTGGCGACGGGGAGTGGGGACGGTTAGTGGGGAAGGTTAGTGGGGGCGGGGATTGGGGACGGTTATTGGGGGCTGGGAGTGGGGACGGTGGGTGTGGACGGGGGGTGGGGACGGGGGGTGGGGTCGGAGAGTGGGGTCGGAGAGTGGGGACGGGGAGTGGGGACGGGGAGTGGGGACGGGGAGTGGGGACGGTGAGTGGGGACGGTGAGTGGGGACAGTGAGTGGCGACGGGGATGTGGGGACGGGGATGTGGGGACGGGGATGTGGGGACGGGGAGTGGGGACGGTTATTGGGGGCGGGGAGTGGGGATGGGGAGTGGGGACGGGGAGTGGGGACGGAGAGTGGGGACGGAGAGTGGGGTCGGGGAGTGGGGACGGTGAGTGGGGAGAGTGAGTGGGGACGGAGAGTGGGGACGGAGAGTGGGGACGGGGAGAGGGGACGATGAGTGGGGACGATGAGTGGGGAGGGGGAGTGGGAGTGGGGAGGGGGAGTGGGGAGGGTAAGTGGGGATGGGGAGTGGGGACGGAGAGTGGGGTCGGGGAGTGGGGACGGTGAGTGGGGAGAGTGAGTGGGGTGGGTGAGTGGGGACGGGGAGTGGGGACGGAGAGTGGGGACGGAGAGTGGGGTCGGAGAGTGGGGACGGTGAGTGGGGACAGTGAGTGGCTACGGTGAGTGGGTTCAGAGAGTGGGGACGGTGAGTGGGGACGGTGAGTGGGGACGGGGCGTGGGGACGGGGAGTGGGGACGGGGAGTGGGGACGGAGGGTGGGTACGGTGGGTGGGTACGGTGGGTGGGTACGGGGAGTGGGGACGGGGAGTGGGGACGGGGAGTGGGGACGGTGGGTGGGGACGGGGACTGGGGACGGGGAGTGGGGACGGGGAGTGGGGACGGTGAGTGGGGAGTGTGAGTGGGGTGGGTGAGTGGGGACGGGGAGTGGGGACGGAGAGTGGGGACGGAGAGTGGGGTCGGAGAGTGGGGACGGTGAGTGGGGACAGTGAGTGGCTACGGTGAGTGGGTTCAGAGAGTGGGGACGGTGAGTGGGGACGGTGAGTGGGGACGGTGAGTGGGGACGGGGCGTGGGGACGGGGAGTGGGGACGGGGAGTGGGGACGGGGAGTGGGGACGGGGAGTGGGGACGGAGAGTGGGGACGGTGAGTGGCGAAGGGGAGTGGGGACGGGGAGTGGGGACGGTAGGTGGGGGCGGGGAGTGGGGGCGGGGAGTGGGGGCGGGGAGTGCGGGCGTGGAGTGGGGGCGGGGAGTGGGGGCGGGGAGTGGGGGCGGGGTGTGGGGGCGGGGTGTGAGGGCGGGGTGTGGGGGCGGTGGGTGGGGACGGGGAGTGGGGACGGTGGGTGGGGACGGTGGATGGCGACGGGGAGTGGGGACGGTTAGTGGGGATGGTTAGTGGGGACGGTTAGTGGGGACGGTTAGTGGGGGCGGGGAGTGGGGACGGTTATTGGGGGCGGGGAGTGGGGACGGTGGGTGTGGACGGGGGGTGGGGACGGGGGGTGGGGTCGGAGAGTGGGGTCGGAGAGTGGGGACGGTGAGTGGGGACGGTGAGTGGGGACGGGGAGTGGGGACGGGGAGTGGGGACGGGGAGCGGGGACGGAGAGCGGGGACGGGGAGCGGGGACGGGGAGTGGGGGCGGGGAGTGGGGGCGGGGAGTGGGGGCGGGGAGTGGGGGCGGGGAGTCGGGACGGTGGGTGTGGACGGTGGGTGGGGACGGTGGGTGGCGACGGGGAGTGGGGACGGTTAGTGGGGAAGGTTAGTGGGGGCGGGGAGTGGGGACGGTTATTGGGGGCTGGGAGTGGGGACGGTGGGTGTGGACGGGGGGTGGGGACGGGGGGTGTGGTCGGTGAGTGGGGTCGGAGAGTGGGGACGGTGAGTGGGGAATGTGAGTGGGGACGGGGAGTGGGGACGGGGAGTGGGGACGGTGAGTGGGGACGGTTATTGGGGGCTGGGAGTGGGGACGGTGGGTGTGGACGGGGGGTGGGGACGGGGGGTGGGGTCGGTGAGTGGGGTCGGAGAGTGGGGACGGTGAGTGGGGACGGTGAGTGGGGACGGGGAGTGGGGACGGGGAGTGGGGACGGTGAGTGGGGACGGTGAGTGGGGACAGTGAGTGGGGACAGTGAGTGGCGACGGGGATGTGGGGACGGGGATGTGGGGACGGGGATGTGAGGACGGGGAGTGGGGACGGTTATTGGGGGCGGGGAGTGGGGACGGGGAGTGGGGACGGAGAGTGGGGACGGAGAGTGGGGACAGTGAGTGGGGACAGTGAGTGGGGACGGGGAGTGAGGACGGTGAGTGGGTCGGAGAGTGGGGACGGTTATTGGGGGCGGGGAGTGGCGACGGGGAGTGGGGACGGGGAGTGGGGACGGGTAGTGGGGACGGGTAGTGGGGACGGAGAGTGGGGACGGAGAGTGGGGTCGGACTGTGGGGATGGAGTGTGGGGTCGGAGAGTGGGGACGGTGAGTGGGGACGGTGAGTGGGGTCGGAGAGTGGGGACGGGGAGTGGGGACGGGGAGTGGGGACGGAGGGTGGGTACGGTGGGTGGGTACGGTGGGTGGGTACGGTGGGTGGGTACGGGGAGTGGGTACGGGGAGTGGGGACGGGGAGTGGGGACGGGGAGTGTGTACGGTGGGTGGGGACGGGGACTGGGGACGGGGAGTGGGGACGGGGAGTGGGGACGGGGAGTGGGGACGGAGAGTGGGAACGGAGAGTGGGGTCGGAGAGTGGGGACGGTGAGTGGGGACTGTGAGTGGGGACAGTGAGTGGGGACGGGGAGTGGGGACGGGGAGTGGGGACGGGGAGTGGGGACGGGGAGTGGGGACGGGGAGTGGGGACGGGGAGTGGGGACGGAGAGTGGGGACGGGGAGTGGGGGCGGGGAGTGGGGGCGGGGAGTGGGGGCGGGGAGTGGGGGCGGGGAGTGGGGGCGGGGAGTGGGGGCGGGGTGTGGGGGCGGTGGGTGGGGACGGTGGGTGGGGACGGGGAGTGGGGACGGTGGGTGGGGACGGGGAGTGGGGACGGTGGGTGGGGACGGTGGATGGCGACGGGGAGTGGGGACGGTTAGTGGGGACGGTTAGTGGGGACGGTTAGTGGGGGCGGGGAGTGGGGACGGTTATTGGGGGCGGGGAGTGGGGACGGTGGGTGTGGACGGGGGGTGGGGACAGGGGGTGGGGACAGGGGGTGGGGACGGGGGGTGGGGACGGGGGGTGGGGTCGGAGAGTGGGGACGGTGAGTGGGGACGGTGAGTGGCGACGGTGAGTGGGGACGGGGAGTGGGGACGGCGAGTGGGGACGGGGAGCGGGGACGGGGAGCGGGGACGGAGAGCGGGGACGGTGAGTTGCGACGGGGAGTGGGGACAGGGAGTGGGGACGGTAGGTGCGGACGGGGAGTGGGGGCGGGGAGTGCGGGCGGGGAGTGGGGGCGGGGAGTCGGGACGGTGGGTGTGGACGGTGGGTAGGGACGGTGGGTAGGGACGGTGGGTGGGGACGGGGAGTGGGGACGGTGGGTGGGGACGGTGGGTGGGGACGGTGGGTGGCGACGGTGGGTGGCGACGGGGAGTGGGGACGGTTAGTGGGGAAGGTTATTGGGGGCGGGGAGTGGGGACGGTGGGTGTGGACGGCGGGTGGGGACGGGGGGTGGGGTCGGAGAGTGGGGTCGGAGAGTGGGGACGGTGAGTGGGGACGGGGAGTGGGGACGGGGAGTTGGGACGGGGAGTGGGGACGGTGAGTGGGGACGGTGAGTGGGGACGGGGAGAGGGGACAGGGCGTGGGGACGGGGCGTGGGGACGGGGAGTGGGGACGGGGAGTGGGGAGGGTGAGTGGGGTCGGGGAGTGGGGACGGTGAGTGGGGAGGGGGAGTGGGGAGGGTGAGTGGGGACGGTGAGTGGGGAGGGGGAGTGGGGAGGGTGAGTGGAGACGGTGAGTGGGGACGGTGAGTGTGGACGGGGAGAGGGGACGGGGAGTGGGGACGGTGAGTGGGGAGGGGGAGTGGGGAGGGGGAGTGGGGACGGGGAGTGGGGACGGGGAGTGGGGAGGGTGAGTGGGGAGGGTGAGTGGGGTCGGGGAGTGGGGAGGGGGAGTGGGGTGGGTGAGTGGGGACGGTCAGTGGGGAGGGGGAGTGGGGAGGGTGAGTGGAGACGGTGAGTGGGGAGGGTGAGTGGGGACAGTGAGTGGGGAGGGTGAGTGGGGTCGGGGAGTGGGGACGGTGTTGGGGAGGGGGAGTGGGGTGGGTGAGTGGGGACGGTCAGTGGGGAGGGGGAGTGGGGAGGGTGAGTGGAGACGGTGAGTGGGGATGGTGAGTGTGGACGGGGAGAGGGGACGGGGAGTGGGGACGGGGAGTGGGGACGGGGAGAGGGGTCGGGGAGAGGGGACGTGGAGAGGGGACGGAGAGTGTGGACGGAGAGTGGGGTCGGGGAGTGGGGACGGAGAGTGGGGACGGAGAGTGGGGACGGTGAGTGGTGACGGTGAGTGGGGACGGTGAGTGGGGACGGTGAGTGGCGACGGTGAGTGGCGACGGTGAGTGGCGACGGTGAGTGGCGACGGGGAGTGGCGACGGGGAGTGGCGACGGGGAGTGGGGACGGGGAGTGGGGACGGGTAGTGGGGACGGGTAGTGGGGACGGAGAGTGGGGACGGAGAGTCGGGACGGAGAGTGGGGTCGGACTGTGGGGATGGAGAGTGGGGTCGGAGAGTGGGGACGGTGAGTGGGGTCGGAGAGTGGGGACGGGGAGTGGGGACGGAGGGTGGGTACGGTGGATGGGTACGGGGAGTGGGGACGGGGAGTGGGGACGGGGAGTGTGTACGGTGGGTGGGGACGGGGACTGGGGACGGGGAGTGGGGACGGGGAGTGGGGACGGGGAGTGGGGACGGGGAGTGGGGACGGAGAGTGGGGACGGAGAGTGGGGACGGAGAGTGGGGACGGAGAGTGGGGACGGAGAGTGGGGACGGAGAGTGGGGTCGGAGAGTGGGGACGGAGAGTGGGGACAGTGAGTGGCTACGGTGAGTGGCTACGGTGAGTGGGTTCAGAGAGTGGGGACGGGGAGTGGGGACGGGGAGTGGGGACGGGGAGTGGGGACGGGGAGTGGTACGGGGAGTGGGGACGGTAGGTGGGGACGGGGAGTGGGGGCGGGGAGTGGGGGCGGGGAGTGGGGGCGGGGAGTGGGGGCGGGGAGTGGGGGCGGGGAGTGGGGGCGGGGTGTGGGGGCGGGGAGTGGGGGCGGGGAGTGGGGGCGGGGAGTGGGGGCGGGGAGTGGGGGCGGGGAGTGGGGGCGGGGAGTGGGGGCGGGGAGTGGGGGCGGGGTGTGGGGGCGGTGGGTGGGGACGGGAAGTGGGGACGGTGGGTGGGGACGGTGGATGGCGACGGTGGATGGCGACGGGGAGTGGGGACGGTTAGTGGGGATGGTTAGTGGGGACGGTTAGTGGGGGCGGGGAGTGGGGACAGTTATTGGGGGCGGGGAGTGGGGACGGTGGGTGTGGACGGGGGGTGGGGACGGGGGGTGGGGTCGGAGAGTGGGGTCGGAGAGTGGGGACGGTGAGTGGGGACGGTGAGTGGGGACTGTGAGTGGGGACGGGGAGTGGGGACGGAGAGTGGGGACGGTGAGTGGCAACGGGGATGTGGGGACGGGGAGTGGGGACGGTAGGTGGGGACGGGGAGTGGGGACGGAGAGTGGGGACGGTGAGTGGCGACGGGGAGTGGGGACAGGGAGTGGGGACGGTAGGTGGGGACGGGGAGTGGGGGCGGGGAGTGCGGGCGGGGAGTGGGGGTGGGGAGTCGGGACGGTGGGTGTGGACGGTGGGTAGGGACGGTGGGTAGGGACGGTGGGTGGGGACGGGGAGTGGGGACGGTGGGTGGGGACGGTGGGTGGCGACGGGGAGTGGGGACGGTTAGTGGGGAAGGTTATTGGGGGCGGGGAGTGGGGACGGTGGGTGTGGACGGCGGGTGGGGACGGGGGGTGGGGTCGGAGAGTGGGGTCGGAGAGTGGGGACGGTGAGTGGGGACGGGGAGTGGGGACGGGGAGTGGGGACGGAGAGTGGGGACGGAGAGTGGGGACGGAGAGTGGGGACGGAGAGTGGGGACGGAGAGTGGGGTCGGAGAGTGGGGACAGTGAGTGGCTACGGTGAGTGGCTACGGTGAGTGGGTTCAGAGAGTGGGGACGGGGAGTGGGGACGGGGAGTGGGGACGGGGAGTGGTACGGGGAGTGGGGACGGTAGGTGGGGACGGGGAGTGGGGGCGGGGAGTGGGGGCGGGGAGTGGGGGCGGGGAGTGGGGGCGGGGAGTGGGGGCGGGGTGTGGGGACGGTGGGTGGGGACGGGGAGTGGGGGCGGGGAGTGGGGGCGGGGAGTGGGGGCGGGGAGTAGGGGCGGGGAGTGGGGGCGGGGAGTGGGGGCGGGGAGTGGGGGTGGGGAGTGGGGGCGGGGTGTGGGGGCAGTGGGTGGGGACGGGAAGTGGGGACGGTGGGTGGGGACGGTGGATGGCGACGGTGGATGGCGACGGGGAGTGGGGACGGATAGTGGGGATGGTTAGTGGGGACGGTTAGTGGGGACGGTTAGTGGGGGCGGGGAGTGGGGACGGTTATTGGGGGCGGGGAGTGGGGACGGTGGGTGTGGACGGGGGGTGGGGACGGGGGGTGGGGTCGGAGAGTGGGGTCGGAGAGTGGGGACGGTGAGTGGGGACGGTGAGTGGGGACTGTGAGTGGGGACGGGGAGTGGGGACGGAGAGTGGGGACGGTGAGTGGCAACGGGGATGTGGGGACGGGGAGTGGGGACGGTAGGTGGGGACGGGGAGTGGGGACGGAGAGTGGGGACGGTGAGTGGCGACGGGGAGTGGGGACAGGGAGTGGGGACGGTAGGTGGGGACGGGGAGTGGGGGCGGGGAGTGCGGGCGAGGAGTGGGGGCGGGGAGTGGGGGCGGGGAGTCGGGACGGTGGGTGTGGACGGTGGGTAGGGACGGTGGGTAGGGTCGGTGGGTGGGGACGGGGAGTGGGGACGGTGGGTGGGGACGGTGGGTGGCCACGGGGAGTGGGGACGGTTAGTGGGGAAGGTTATTGGGGGCGGGGAGTGGGGACGGTGGGTGTGGACGGCGGGTGGGGACGGGGGGTGGGGTCGGAGAGTGGGGTCGGAGAGTGGGGACGGTGAGTGGGGACGGGGAGTGGGGACGGGGAGTGGGGACGGGGAGTGGGGACGGTGAGTGGGGACGGTGAGTGGGGACGGTGAGTGGGGACAGTGAGTGGCGACGGGGATGTGGGGACGGGGATGTGGGGACGGGGATGTGGGGACGGGGAGTGGGGACGGTTATTGGGGGAGGGGAGTGGCGACGGGGATGTGGGGACGGGGATGTGGGGACGGGGAGTGGGGACGGTTATTGGGGGCGGGGAGTGGGGATGGGGAGTGGGGACGGGGAGTGGGGACGGAGAGTGGGGACGGAGAGTGGGGTCGGGGAGTGGGGACGGTGAGTGGGGACGGTGAGTGGGGACGGTGAGTGGGGAGGGGGAGTGGGGTGGGTGAGTGGGGACGGTCAGTGGGGAGGGGGAGTGGGGAGGGTGAGTGGAGACGGTGAGTGGGGACGGTGAGTGTGGACGGGGAGAGGGGACGGGGAGTGGGGACGGGGAGAGGGGACGGGGAGAGGGGACGGGGAGAGGGGACGTGGAGAGGGGACGGAGAGTGTGGACGGAGAGTGTGGACGGAGAGTGGGGTCGGGGAGTGGGGACGGAGAGTGGGGACGGTGAGTGGTGACGGTGAGTGGGGACGGTGAGTGGGGACGGTGAGTGGGGACGGGGAGTGGCGACGGGGAGTGGGGACGGAGAGTGGGGACGGAGAGTGGGGTCGGACTGTGGGGATGGAGAGTGGGGTCGGAGAGTGGGGACGGTGAGTGGGGTCGGAGAGTGGGGTCGGAGAGTGGGGACGGGGAGTGGGGACGGGGAGTGGGGACGGAGGGTGGGTACGGTGGGTGGGTACGGTGGGTGGGTACGGGGAGCGGGGACGGGGAGTGGGGACGGGGAGTGTGTACGGGGAGTGTGTACGGTGGGTGGGGACGGGGACTGGGGATGGGGAGTGGGGTCGGAGAGTGGGGACGGTGAGTGGGGTCGGAGAGTGGGGTCGGAGAGTGGGGACGGGGAGTGGGGACGGGGAGTGGGGACGGAGGGTGGGTACGGTGGGTGGGTACGGTGGGTGGGTACGGGGAGTGGGGACGGGGAGTGGGGACGGGGAGTGTGTACGGGGAGTGTGTACGGTGGGTGGGGACGGGGACTGGGGACGGGGAGTGGGGACGGGGAGTGGGGACGGGGAGTGGGGACGGAGAGTGGGAACGGAGAGTGGGGTCGGAGAGTGGGGACGGTGAGTGGGGACAGTGAGTGGGGACAGTGAGTGGGGACGGGGAGTGGGGACGGGGAGTGGGGACGGGGAGTGGGGACGGGGAGTGGGGACGGGGAGTGGGGACGGGGAGTGGGGACGGGGAGTGGGGACGGGGAGTGGGGACGGAGAGTGGGGACGGGGAGTGGGGACGGTAGGTGGGGACGGGGAGTGGGGGCGGGGAGTGGGGGCGGGGAGTGGGGGCGGGGAGTGAGGGCGGGGAGTGGGGGCGGGGAGTGGGGGCGGGGAGTGGGGGCGGGGAGTGGGGGCGGGGAGTGGGGCGGGGAGTGGGGGCGGGGTGTGGGGGCGGTGGGTGGGGACGGGGAGTGGGGACGGTGGGTGGGGACGGTGGATGGCGACGGGGAGTGGGGACGGTTAGTGGGGACGGTTAGTGGGGACGGTTAGTGGGGGCGGGGAGTGGGGACGGTTATTGGGGGCGGGGAGTGGGGACGGTGGGTGTGGACGGGGGGTGGGGACGGGGGGTGGGGACGGGGGGTGGGGACGGGGGGTGGGGTCGGAGAGTGGGGACGGTGAGTGGGGACGGTGAGTGGGGACGGTGAGTGGGGACGGGGAGTGGGGACGGCGAGTGGGGACGGCGAGCGGGGACGGGGAGCGGGGACGGGGAGCGGGGACGGGGAGCGGGGACGGAGAGCGGGGACGGTGAGTTGCGACGGGGAGTGGGGGCGGGGAGTGGGGACGGGGAGTGGGGGCGGGGAGTGGGGGCGGGGAGTGGGGGCGGGGAGTGGGGGCGGGGAGTGGGGGCGGCGAGTGGGGGCGGGGAGTCGGGACGGTGGGTGTGGACGGTGGGGAGGGACGGTGGGTTGGGACGGTGGGTGGGGACGGGGAGTGGGGACGGGGGGTGGGGACGGTGGGTGGGGACGGTGGGTGGGGACGGTGGGTGGCGACGGGGAGTGGGGACGGTTAGTGGGGAAGGTTAGTGGGGGCGGGGATTGGGGACGGTTATTGGGGGCTGGGAGTGGGGACGGTGGGTGTGGACGGGGGGTGGGGACGGGGGGTGGGGTCGGAGAGTGGGGTCGGAGAGTGGGGACGGGGAGTGGGGACGGGGAGTGGGGACGGGGAGTGGGGACGGTGAGTGGGGACGGTGAGTGGGGACAGTGAGTGGCGACGGGGATGTGGGGACGGGGATGTGGGGACGGGGATGTGGGGACGGGGAGTGGGGACGGTTATTGGGGGCGGGGAGTGGGGATGGGGAGTGGGGACGGGGAGTGGGGACGGAGAGTGGGGACGGAGAGTGGGGTCGGGGAGTGGGGACGGTGAGTGGGGAGAGTGAGTGGGGACGGAGAGTGGGGACGGAGAGTGGGGACGGGGAGAGGGGACGATGAGTGGGGACGATGAGTGGGGAGGGGGAGTGGGAGTGGGGAGGGGGAGTGGGGAGGGTAAGTGGGGATGGGGAGTGGGGACGGAGAGTGGGGTCGGGGAGTGGGGACGGTGAGTGGGGAGAGTGAGTGGGGTGGGTGAGTGGGGACGGGGAGTGGGGACGGAGAGTGGGGACGGAGAGTGGGGTCGGAGAGTGGGGACGGTGAGTGGGGACAGTGAGTGGCTACGGTGAGTGGGTTCAGAGAGTGGGGACGGTGAGTGGGGACGGTGAGTGGGGACGGGGCGTGGGGACGGGGAGTGGGGACGGGGAGTGGGGACGGAGGGTGGGTACGGTGGGTGGGTACGGTGGGTGGGTACGGGGAGTGGGGACGGGGAGTGGGGACGGGGAGTGGGGACGGTGGGTGGGGACGGGGACTGGGGACGGGGAGTGGGGACGGGGAGTGGGGACGGTGAGTGGGGAGTGTGAGTGGGGTGGGTGAGTGGGGACGGGGAGTGGGGACGGAGAGTGGGGACGGAGAGTGGGGTCGGAGAGTGGGGACGGTGAGTGGGGACAGTGAGTGGCTACGGTGAGTGGGTTCAGAGAGTGGGGACGGTGAGTGGGGACGGTGAGTGGGGACGGTGAGTGGGGACGGGGCGTGGGGACGGGGAGTGGGGACGGGGAGTGGGGACGGGGAGTGGGGACGGGGAGTGGGGACGGAGAGTGGGGACGGTGAGTGGCGAAGGGGAGTGGGGACGGGGAGTGGGGACGGTAGGTGGGGGCGGGGAGTGGGGGCGGGGAGTGGGGGCGGGGAGTGCGGGCGTGGAGTGGGGGCGGGGAGTGGGGGCGGGGAGTGGGGGCGGGGTGTGGGGGCGGGGTGTGAGGGCGGGGTGTGGGGGCGGTGGGTGGGGACGGGGAGTGGGGACGGTGGGTGGGGACGGTGGATGGCGACGGGGAGTGGGGACGGTTAGTGGGGATGGTTAGTGGGGACGGTTAGTGGGGACGGTTAGTGGGGGCGGGGAGTGGGGACGGTTATTGGGGGCGGGGAGTGGGGACGGTGGGTGTGGACGGGGGGTGGGGACGGGGGGTGGGGTCGGAGAGTGGGGTCGGAGAGTGGGGACGGTGAGTGGGGACGGTGAGTGGGGACGGGGAGTGGGGACGGGGAGTGGGGACGGGGAGCGGGGACGGAGAGCGGGGACGGGGAGCGGGGACGGGGAGTGGGGGCGGGGAGTGGGGGCGGGGAGTGGGGGCGGGGAGTGGGGGCGGGGAGTCGGGACGGTGGGTGTGGACGGTGGGTGGGGACGGTGGGTGGCGACGGGGAGTGGGGACGGTTAGTGGGGAAGGTTAGTGGGGGCGGGGAGTGGGGACGGTTATTGGGGGCTGGGAGTGGGGACGGTGGGTGTGGACGGGGGGTGGGGACGGGGGGTGTGGTCGGTGAGTGGGGTCGGAGAGTGGGGACGGTGAGTGGGGAATGTGAGTGGGGACGGGGAGTGGGGACGGGGAGTGGGGACGGTGAGTGGGGACGGTTATTGGGGGCTGGGAGTGGGGACGGTGGGTGTGGACGGGGGGTGGGGACGGGGGGTGGGGTCGGTGAGTGGGGTCGGAGAGTGGGGACGGTGAGTGGGGACGGTGAGTGGGGACGGGGAGTGGGGACGGGGAGTGGGGACGGTGAGTGGGGACGGTGAGTGGGGACAGTGAGTGGGGACAGTGAGTGGCGACGGGGATGTGGGGACGGGGATGTGGGGACGGGGATGTGAGGACGGGGAGTGGGGACGGTTATTGGGGGCGGGGAGTGGGGACGGGGAGTGGGGACGGAGAGTGGGGACGGAGAGTGGGGACAGTGAGTGGGGACAGTGAGTGGGGACGGGGAGTGAGGACGGTGAGTGGGTCGGAGAGTGGGGACGGTTATTGGGGGCGGGGAGTGGCGACGGGGAGTGGGGACGGGGAGTGGGGACGGGTAGTGGGGACGGGTAGTGGGGACGGAGAGTGGGGACGGAGAGTGGGGTCGGACTGTGGGGATGGAGTGTGGGGTCGGAGAGTGGGGACGGTGAGTGGGGACGGTGAGTGGGGTCGGAGAGTGGGGACGGGGAGTGGGGACGGGGAGTGGGGACGGAGGGTGGGTACGGTGGGTGGGTACGGTGGGTGGGTACGGTGGGTGGGTACGGGGAGTGGGTACGGGGAGTGGGGACGGGGAGTGGGGACGGGGAGTGTGTACGGTGGGTGGGGACGGGGACTGGGGACGGGGAGTGGGGACGGGGAGTGGGGACGGGGAGTGGGGACGGAGAGTGGGAACGGAGAGTGGGGTCGGAGAGTGGGGACGGTGAGTGGGGACTGTGAGTGGGGACAGTGAGTGGGGACGGGGAGTGGGGACGGGGAGTGGGGACGGGGAGTGGGGACGGGGAGTGGGGACGGGGAGTGGGGACGGGGAGTGGGGACGGAGAGTGGGGACGGGGAGTGGGGGCGGGGAGTGGGGGCGGGGAGTGGGGGCGGGGAGTGGGGGCGGGGAGTGGGGGCGGGGAGTGGGGGCGGGGTGTGGGGGCGGTGGGTGGGGACGGTGGGTGGGGACGGGGAGTGGGGACGGTGGGTGGGGACGGGGAGTGGGGACGGTGGGTGGGGACGGTGGATGGCGACGGGGAGTGGGGACGGTTAGTGGGGACGGTTAGTGGGGACGGTTAGTGGGGGCGGGGAGTGGGGACGGTTATTGGGGGCGGGGAGTGGGGACGGTGGGTGTGGACGGGGGGTGGGGACAGGGGGTGGGGACAGGGGGTGGGGACGGGGGGTGGGGACGGGGGGTGGGGTCGGAGAGTGGGGACGGTGAGTGGGGACGGTGAGTGGCGACGGTGAGTGGGGACGGGGAGTGGGGACGGCGAGTGGGGACGGGGAGCGGGGACGGGGAGCGGGGACGGAGAGCGGGGACGGTGAGTTGCGACGGGGAGTGGGGACGGGGAGTGGGGACGGGGAGTGGGGACGGGGAGTGGGGGCGGGGAGTGGGGGCGGGGAGTGGGGGCGGGGAGTGGGGGCGGGGAGTGGGGGCGGGGAGTGGGGGCGGGGTGTGGGGGCGGTGGGTGGGGACGGGGAGTGGGGACGGTGGGTGGGGATGGTGGATGGCGACGGGGAGTGGGGACGGTTAGTGGGGACGGTTAGTGGGGACGGTTAGTGGGGACGGTTAGTGGGGGCGGGGAGTGGGGACGGTTATTGGGGCGGGGAGTGGGGACGGTGGGTGTGGACGGGGGGTGGGGACGGGGGGTGGGGACGGGGGGTGGGGTCGGAGAGTGGGGACGGTGAGTGGGGACGGTGAGTGGGGACGGTGAGTGGGGACGGTGAGTGGGGACGGGGAGTGGGGACGGCGAGTGGGGACGGGGAGCGGGGACGGGGAGCGGGGACGGGGAGCGGGGACGGGGAGCGGGGACGGAGAGCGGGGACGGTGAGTTGCGACGGGGAGTGGGGACGGGGAGTGGGGGCGGGGAGTGGGGGCGGGGAGTGGGGGCGGGGAGTGGGGGCGGGGAGTCGGGACGGTGCGTGTGGACGGTGGGTAGGGACGGTGGGTTGGGACGGTGGGTGGGGACGGGGAGTGGGGACGGGGGGTGGGGATGGGGGGTGGGGACGGTGGGTGGGGACGGTGGGTGGGGACGGTGGGTGGCGACGGGGAGTGGGGACGGTTAGTGGGGAAGGTTAGTGGGGGCGTGGAGTGGGGACGGTGGGTGTGGACGGGGGGTGGGGACGGGGGGTGGGGTCGGAGAGTGGGGTCGGAGAGTGGGGACGGTGAGTGGGGACGGTGAGTGGGGACGGGGAGTGGGGACGGGGAGTGGTGACGGCGAGTGGGGACGGGGAGTGGGGACGGTGGGTGGGGATGGTGGATGGCGACGGGGAGTGGGGACGGTTAGTGGGGACGGTTAGTGGGGACGGTTAGTGGGGACGGTTAGTGGGGGCGGGGAGTGGGGACGGTTATTGGGGCGGGGAGTGGGGACGGTGGGTGTGGACGGGGGGTGGGGACGGGGGGTGGGGACGGGGGGTGGGGTCGGAGAGTGGGGACGGTGAGTGGGGACGGTGAGTGGGGACGGTGAGTGGGGACGGTGAGTGGGGACGGGGAGTGGGGACGGCGAGTGGGGACGGGGAGCGGGGACGGGGAGCGGGGACGGGGAGCAGGGACGGGGAGCGGGGACGGAGAGCGGGGACGGTGAGTTGCGACGGGGAGTGGGGACGGGGAGTGGGGGCGGGGAGTGGGGGGCGGGGAGTGGGGGCGGGGAGTGGGGGCGGGGAGTCGGGACGGTGCGTGTGGACGGTGGGTAGGGACGGTGGGTTGGGACGGTGGGTGGGGACGGGGAGTGGGGACGGGGGGTGGGGATGGGGGGTGGGGACGGTGGGTGGGGACGGTGGGTGGGGATGGTGGGTGGGGACGGTGGGTGGCGACGGGGAGTGGGGACGGTTAGTGGGGAAGGTTAGTGGGGGCGTGGAGTGGGGACGGTGGGTGTGGACGGGGGTTTGGGGACGGGGGGTGGGGTCGGAGAGTGGGGTCGGAGAGTGGGGACGGTGAGTGGGGACGGTGAGTGGGGACGGGGAGTGGGGACGGGGAGTGGGGACGGTGAGTGGGGACGGTGAGTGGGGACAGTGAGTGGCGACGGGGATGTGGGGACGGGGATGTGGGGACGGGGATGTGGGGACGGGGAGTGGGGACGGTTATTGGGGGCGGGGAGTGGCGACGGGTAGTGGGGACGGAGAGTGGGGATGGAGAGTGGGGTCGGGGAGTGGGGACGGTGAGTGGGGAGTCTGAGTGGGGTGGGTGAGTGGGGACGGGGAGAGGGGACGATGAGTGGGGACGATGAGTGGGGAGGGGGAGTGGGAGTGGGGAGGGGGAGTGGGGAGGGTAAGTGGGGAAGGGGAGTGGGGACGGAGAGTGGGGTCGGGGATGTGGGGACGGGGAGTGGGGACGGTTATTGGGGGCGGGGAGTGGGGATGGGGAGTGGGGACGGGGAGTGGGGACGGAGAGTGGGGACGGAGAGTGGGGTCGGGGAGTGGGGACGGTGAGTGGGGAGTCTGAGTGGGGTGGGTGAGTGGGGACGGGGAGAGGGGACGATGAGTGGGGACGATGAGTGGGGAGGGGGAGTGGGAGTGGGGAGGGCGAGTGGGGAGGGTAAGTGGGGACGGGGAGTGGGGACGGAGACTGGGGTCGGGGAGTGGGGACGGTGAGTGGGGAGTGTGAGTGGGGTGGGTGAGTGGGGACGGGGAGTGGGGACGGGGAGTGGGGACGGAGAGTGGGGTCGGAGAGTGGGGTCGGAGAGTGGGGACGGTGAGTGGGGACGGGGAATGGGGACGGGGAGTGGGGACGGGGAGTGGGGACGGGGAGTGGGGACGGAGGGTGGGTACGGTGGGTGGGTACGGGGAGTGGGGACGGGGAGTGTGGACGGGGAGTGGGGACGGGGACTGGGGACGGGGAGTGGGGACGGGGAGTGGGGACGGGGAGTGGGGACGGAGAGTGGGGGCGCAGAGTGGGGGCGCAGAGTGGGGGCGCAGAGTGGGGGCGCAGAGTGGGGACGGTGAGTGGGGACGGTGAGTGGGGACGGTGAGTGGGGACGGTGAGTGGGGACGGTGAGTGGGGACGGGGAGTGGGGACGGAGAGTGGGGACGGTGAGTGGCGACGGGGAGTGGCGACGGGGAGTGGGGACGGTAGGTGGGGACGGGGAGTGGGGGCGGGGAGTGGGGGCGGGGAGTGGGGGCGGGGAGTGGGGGCGGGGAGTGGGGGTGTTGAGTGGAGACGGTGGGTGGGGACGGTGGGTGGGGACGGGGAGTGGGGACGGTGGGTGGGGACGGTGGGTGGGGACGGTGGGTGGGGACGGTTAGTGGGGACGGTTAGTGGGGACGGTTAGTGGGGATGGTTAGTGGGGGCGGGGAGTGGGGACGGTTATTGGGGGCGGGGAGTGGGGACGGTGGGAGTGGATGGGGGGTGGGGACGGGGGGTGGGGTCGGAGAGTGGGGACGGTGAGTGGGGACGGGGAGTGGGGACGGGGAGTGGGGACGGGGAGTGGCGACGGGGAGTGGCGACGGGGATGTGGGGACGGGGATGTGGGGACGGGGAGAGGGGACGGGGAGTGGGGACGGAGAGTGGGGACGGTGAGTGGGGACGGGGAGTGGTGACGGCGAGTGGGGACAGGGAGTGGGGACGGTGAGTGGGGACGGGTCGTGGGGACGGGTCGTGGGGACGGGGAGTGGGGACGGGGAGTGGGGACGGGGAGTGGGGACGGGGTGTGGGGAAGGGGTGCGGGGACGGGGAGCGGGGACGGGGAGCGGGGACGGGGAGTGGGGAGGGTGACTGGGGACGGTGAGTGGGGACGGTGAGTGGGGACGGTGAGTGGGGAGGGTGAGTGGGGAGGGTGAGTGGGGACGGGGAGTGGGGACGGGGAGTGGGGACGGTGAGTGGCGACGGGGAGTGGGGACGCTAGGTGGGGACGGGGAGTGGGGGCGGGGAGTGGGGGCGGGAAGTGGGCACGGAGAGTGGGGTCGGAGAGTGGGGTCGGAGAGTGGGGTCGGAGAGTGGGGACGGTGAGTGGGGTCGGAGAGTGGGGACGGGGAGTGGGGACGGGGAGTGTGGACGGGGAGTGGGGACGGGGAGTGGGGACGGGGAGTGGGGACGGGGACTGGGGACGGGGAGTAGGGACGGGGAGTGGGGACGGGGAGTGGGAACGGGGAGTGGGGACGGAGAGTGGGGACGGAGAGTGGGGACGGAGAGTGGGGACGGAGAGTGGGGGCGCAGAGTGGGGACGGGGAGTGGGGACGGTGAGTGGGGACGGTAAGTGGGGATGGGGAGTGGGGACGGGGAGTGGGGACGGAGAGTGGGGACGGTGAGTGGCGACGGGGAGTGGCGACGGGGAGTGGGGACGGTAGGTGGGGACGGGGAGTGGGGGCGGGGAGTGGGGGCGGGGAGTGGGGGCGGGGAGTGGGGACGGGGAGTGGTGACGGCGAGTGGGGACGGGGAGTGGGGACGGGGAGTGGGGACGGGGTGTGGGGAAGGGGTGTGGGGAAGGGGTGCGGGGACGGGGAGTGGGGAGGGGGAGTGGGGACGGGGAGTGGGGACGGGGAGTGGGGAGGGTGACTAAGGAGGGGGAGTGGGGACGGTGAGTGGGGACGGTGAGTGTGGACGTGGTTAGGGGACGGGGAGTGGGGACGGGGAGTGGGGACGGGGAGTGGGGACGGGGAGTGGGGACGGTGAGTGGCGACGGGGAGTGGGGACGGTAGGTGGGGACGGTAGGTGGGGACGGTAGGTGGGGACGGGGAGTGGGGGCGGGGAGTGGGGGCGGGGAGTGGGGGCGGGGAGTGGGGCGGGGAGTGGGGAAAGTGGGTGGGGACGGTGGGTGGGGACGGGGAGTGGGGACGGTGGGTGGGGACGGTGGGTGGGGACGGTGGGTGGGGACGGTGGGTGGCGACGGTGAGTGGGGACGGTTAGTGGGGACGGTTAGTGGGGACGGTTAGTGGGGGCGGGGAGTGGGGACGGTTATTGGGTCCGGGGAGTGGGGACGGGGGGTGGGGACGGGGGGTGGGGACGGGGGGTGGGGACGGGGGGTGGGGACGGGGGGTGGGGTCGGAGAGTGGGGTCGGAGAGTGGGGACGGGGAGTGGGGACGGGGAGTGGGGACGGGGAGTGGGGACGGGGAGTGGGGACGGGGAGTGGGGACGGGGAGTGAGGACGGGGAGTGGGGACGGGGAGTGGGGACGGGGAGTGGGGACGGGGTGTGGGGAAGGGGTGCGGGGACGGGGAGCGGGGACGGAGAGCGGCGACGGTGAGCGGCGACGGTGAGCGGCGACGGGGAGTGGGGATGGTAGGTGGGGACGGGGAGTGGGGGCGGGGAGTGGGGGCGGGGAGTCGGGACGGTGGGTGTTGACGGTGGGTAGGGTCGGTGGGTTGGGACGGTGGTTGGGGACGGGGAGTGGGGACGGTGGGTGGGGACGGTGGGTGGCGACGGGGAGTGGGGACGGTTAGTGGGGACGGTTAGTGGGGGTGGGGAGTGGGGACGGTTATTGGGGGCGGGGAGTGGGGACGGTGGGTGTGGACGGGGGTGGGGACGTGGGGTGGGGTCGGAGAGTGGGGTCGGAGAGTGGGGACGGGGAGTGGGGACGGGGAGTGGGGACGGGGAGTGGGGACGGGGAGTGGGGACGGGGAGTGGGGACGATGAGTGGCGACGGGGATGTGGGGACGGGGATGTGGGGACGGGGATGTGGGGACGGGGATGTAGGGACGGGGAGTGGGGACGGGGAGTGGGGACGATGAATGGCGACGGGGATGTGGGGACGGGGATGTGGGGACGGGGATGTGGGGACGCGGATGTAGGGACGGGGAGTGGGGAAGGGGAGTGGGGAAGGGGAGTGGGGACGGGGAGTGGGGACGGGGAGTGGGGACGGGGAGTGGCGACGGGGAGTGGCGACGGGGAGTGGCGACGAGGAGTGGCGACGGGGAGTGGCGACGGGGAGTGGCGACGGGGAGTGGGGACGGGGAGTGGGGACGAGGCGTGGGGACGGGGAGTGGGGACGGGGAGTGGGGACGGGGCGCGGGGAAGGGGCGCGGGGAAGGGGCGCGGGGAAGGGGTGCGGGGAAGGGGTGCGGGGACGGGGAGCGGGGACGGGGTGCGGGGAGGGTGAGCGGGGAAGGGGAGTGGGGACGGTGAGTGGGGAGGGGGAGTGGGGAGTGGGGACGGGGAGTGGGGACGGGGAGTGTGGAGGGTGAGTGGGGGAGGGTGAGTGGGGAGGGTGAGTGGGGAGGGTGAGTGGGGAGGGGGAGTGGGGAGGGTGAGTGGGGACGGTGAGTGGGGACGGGGAGTGGGGACGGGGAGTGGGGACGGGGAGTGGGGAGGGGGAGTGGGGACGCTGAGTGGGGACGGGGAGTGGGGATGGGGAGTGGGGAGGGTGAGTGGGGACGGTGAGTGGGGAGGGGGTGTGGGGACGGGGAGTGGGGACGGGGAGTGGGGACGGGGAGTGGGGATGGGGAGTGGGGAGGGTGAGTGGGGAGGGGGTGTGGGGACGGTGAGTGTGGACGGGGAGAGGGGACGGGGAGAGGGGACGGGGAGTGGTGACGGGGAGAAGGGACGGTGAGAGGGGACGGGGAGAGGGGACGGGGAGAGGGGACGGGGAGAGGGGACGGGGAGAGGGGACGGAGAGTGGGGACGGAGAGTGTGGACGGAGAGTGGGGTCGGGGAGTGGGGACGGGGAGTGGGGACGGAGAGTGGGGGCGGAGAGTGGGGACGGAGAGTGGGGACGGAGAGTGGGGACGCTGAGTGGGGACGGTGAGTGGCGATGGTGAGTGGCGACGGGGAGTGGGGACGGGGAGTGGGGACGGGAAGTGGGGTCGGAGAGTGGTGACGGTGATTGGCTACGGTGAGTGGGGTAGGAGAGTGGGGACGGTGAATGGGGACGGCGAGTGGGGACGGCGAGTGGGGACGGGGCGTGGGGACGGGGAGTGGGGACGGGGAGTGGGGACGGGGCGTGGGGACGGGGCGTGGGGACGGGGCGTGGGGACGGGGCGTGGGGACGGGGAGTGAGGACGGCCGGTGAGGACGGCGAGTGGGGACGGCGAGTGGGGACGGCGAGTGGGGACGGGCAGTGGGGAGGGTGAGTGCGGAGGGTGAGTGGGGAGGGGGAGTGGGGAGGGGTCGTGGGGACGGGGAGTGGGGATGGGTCGTGGGGACGGGGAGTGGGGACGGGGTGTGGGGACGGGGAGCGGGGATGGTGAGCGGGGAGGGGGAGTGGGGAGGGGGAGTGGGGAGGTGGAGAGGGGACGGAGAGTGTGGACGGACAGTGGGGTCGGGGAGTGGGGACGGGGAGTGGGGACGGGGAGTGGGGACGGGGAGTGGGGACGGAGAGTGGGGACGGAGAGTGGGGACGGGGAGTGGCGACGGGGAGTGGCGACGGGGAGTTGCGACGGGGAGTAGCGACGGGGAGTGGGGACGGGGAGTGGGGACGGAGAGTGGGGAGGGAGAGTGGGGAGGGAGAGTGGGGACGGAGAGTGGGGACGGAGAGTGGGGACGGAGAGTGTGGACGGAGAGTGGGGTCGGAGAGTGGGGACGGTGAGTGGGGTCGGAGAGTGGGGACGGGGAGTGGGGACGGGGAGTGGGGACGGGGAGTGTGGAAGGGGAGTGGGGAAGGGGAGTGGGGACGGAAGGTGGGTACGGTGGGTGGGTACGGGGAGTGGGGATGGGGAGTGTGTACGGTGGGTGGGGACGGGGAGTGGGGACGGGGACTGGGGATGGGGAGTGGGGACGGGGAGTGGGGACGGGGCGTGGGGACGGAGAGTGTGGACGGAGAGTGGGGTCGGAGAGTGGGGTCGGAGAGTGTGGACGGAGAGTGGGGTCGGAGAGTGGGGACGGTGAGTGGGGACGGTGAGTGGCTACGGTGAGTGGGGTCAGAGAGTGGGGACGGTGTGTGGGGACGGTGAGTGGGGACGGGAAGTGGGGACGGGGAGTGGGGACGGGGAGTGGGGACGGGGAGTGGGGACGGGGAGTGGGGACGGGGAGTGGGGACGGGGAGTGGGGACAGTGAGTGGCGACGGGGAGTGGGGACGGTAGGTGGGGACGGTAGGTGGGGACGGTAGGTGGGGACGGGGAGTGGGGGCGGGGAGTGGGGGCGGGGAGTGGGGACGGGGAGTGGGGACGGTTAGTGGGGACGGTTAGTGGGGACGGTTAGTGGGGGCGGGGAGTGGGGACGGTTATTGGGGGCGGGGAGTGGGGACGGTGGGTGTGGACGGGGGGTGGGGACGGGGGGTGGGGTCGGAGAGTGGGGTCGGAGAGTGGGGTCGGAGAGTGGGGTCGGTGAGTGGGGACGGTGAGTGGGGACGGGGAGTGGGGACGGGGAGTGGGGACGGGGTGTGGGGACATGGAGTGGCGACGGGGATGTGGGGACGGGGATGTGGGGACGGGGAGAGGGGACGGGGAGTGGGGATGGGGAGTGGGGACGGGGAGTGGGGACGGGGAGTGGGGACGGGGAGTGGGGACGGAGATTGGGGACGGTGAGTGGGGAATGGGAGTGGGGACGGCGAGTGGGGACGGCGAGTGGCTACGGGGAGTGGGGACGGGTCGTGGGGACGGGTCGTGGGGACGGGTCGTGGGGACGGGTCATGGGGACGGGTCGTGGGGACGGGTCGTGGGGACGGTGAGTGGGGACGGGAGTGGGGACGGGGTGTGGGGAAAGGGTGTGGGGAAGGGGTGCGGGGAAGGGGTGCGGGGACGGGGAGTGGGGACGGGGAGTGGGGAGGGTGAGTGGGGAGGGTGACTGGGGACTGTGAGTGGGGACAGTGAGTGGGGACGGTGAGTGTGGACGTGGTTAGGGGACGGGGAGTGGGGACGTGGAGTGGGGACGGGGAGTGGGGAGGGTGAGTGGGGAGGGTGAGTGGGGACGGGGAGTGGGGACGGGGAGTGGGGACGGGGAGTGGGGACGGTGAGTGACGACGGGGAGTGGGGAAGGTAGGTGGAGACGGGGAGTGGGGGTGGGGAGTGGGGGCGGGGAGTGGGGGCGGTGGGTGGGGACGGAGAGTGGGGACGGAGAGTGGGGACGGAAAGTGGGGTCGGAGAGTGGGGTCGGAGAGTGGGGTCGGAGAGTGGGGACGGTGAGTGGGGTCGGAGAGTGGGGATGTGGAGTGGGGACGTGGAGTGGGGACGGGGAGTGGTGACGGGGAGTGGGGACGGGGAGTGGGGACGGAGGGTGGGTACGGTGGGTGGGGACGGGGAGTGGGGACGGGGAGTGTGTACGGTGGGTGGGGACGGGGAGTGGGGACGGGGACTGGGGACGGGGAAGTGGGGACGGGGAGTGGGGACGGGGAGTGGGGACGGGGAGTGGGGACGGAGAGTGGGGACGGAGAGTGGGGGCGGAGAGAGGGGGCGGAGAGTGGGGGCGGAGAGTGGGGGAGCAGAGTGGGGGCGGAGAGTGGGGACGGAGAGTGGGGACGGTGAGTGGGGACGGTGAGTGGCAACGGTGAGTGGGGTCAGAGAGTGTGGACGATGAGTGGGGACGGTGAGTGGGGACGGTGAGTGGGGACGGTGAGTGGGGACGGTGAGTGGGGACGGTGAGTGGGGACGGTAAGAGGGGACGGGGAGTGGGGACGGGGAGTGGGGACGGGGAGTGGGGACGGGGAGTGGGGACGGGGAGTGGGGGACGGTAGGTGGGGACGGGGAGTGGGGCCGGGGAGTGGGGGCGGGGAGTGGGGGCGGGGAGTGGGGGCGGGGAGTGGGGGCGGGGAGTGGGGGCGGGGAGTGGGGGTGTTGAGTGGGGACGGTGGGTGGGGACGGTGGGTGGGGACGGTGGGTGGGGACGGGGAGTGGGGACGGTGGGTGGGGACGGTTAGTGGGGACGGTTAGTGGGGACGGTTAGTGGGGACGGGGAGTGGGGACGGTTAGTGGGGACGGGGAGTGGGGACGGTTAGTGGGGACGGTTAGTGGGGACGGTTAGTGGGGACGGTTAGTGGGGCGGGGAGTGGGGACGGTTATTGGGGCGGGGAGTGGGGACGGTGGGTGTGGACGGGGGGTGGGGACGGGGGGTGGGGTCGGAGAGTGGGGGTCGGAGAGTGGGGACGGGGAGTGGGGACGGGGAGTGGCGACGGGGAGTGGCGACGGGTAGTGGCGACGGGGATGAGGGACGGGGATGTGGGGACGGGGATGTGGGGACGGGGATGTGGGGACGGGGATGTGGGGACGGGGATGTGGGGACGGGGATGTGGGGATGGGGATGTGGGGACGGGGAGAGGGGACGGGGGTGGGGACGGGGAGTGGGGACGGGGAGAGGGGACGGGGAGAGGGGACGGGGAGAGGGGATGGGGAGTGGGGACGGGGAGTGGGGACGGGGAGTGGGGACGGAGAGTGGGGACGATGAGTGGGGACGGAGAGTGGGACGGGGAGTGGGGACGGGGAGTGGGGACGGCGAGTGGGGACGGGGAGTGGGGACGGGGAGTGGGGACGGGTCGTGGGGACGGGGAGTGGGGACGGGGAGTGGGGATGGGGAGTGGGGACGGGGTGTGGGGAAGGGGTGTGGGGAAGGGGTGCGGGGACGGGAAGTGGGGAGGGGGAGAGGGGATGGGGAGTGGGGACGGGGAGTGGGGACGGGGAGTGGGGAGGGTGACTAAGGAGGGGGAGTGGGGACGGTGAGTGTGGACGGGGTTAGGGGACGGGGAGTGGGGACGGGGAGTGGGGACGGGGAGTGCGGACGGGGAGTGGGGACGGGGAGTGGGGACGGTGAGTGGCGACGGGGAGTGGGGACGGTAGGTGGGGACGGGGAGTGGGGGCGGGGAGTGGGGGCGGGGAGTGGGGGCGGGGAGTGGGGGCGGGGAGTGGGGCGGGGAGTGGGGCGGGGAGTGGGGGTGGGGAGTGGGGAAAGTGGGTGGGGACGGTGGGTGGGGACGGGGAGTGGGGACGGTGGTTGGGGACGGTGGGTGGGGACGGTGGGTGGCGACGGGGAGTGGGGACAGTTAGTGGGGACGGTTAGTGGGGGCGGGGAGTGGGGACGGTTATTGGGGGCGGGGAGTGGGGACGGGGGGTGGGGACGGGGGGTGGGGACGGGGGGTGGGGTCGGAGAGTGGGGTCGGAGAGTGGGGATGGGGAGTGGGGACGGGGAGTGGGGACGGGGAGTGGGGACGGCGAGTGGGGACGGCGAGTGGCTACGGGGAGTGAGGACGGGGAGTGAGGACGGGGAGTGGGGACGGGGAGTGGGGACGGGGAGTGGGGACGGGTCGTGGGGACGGGGAGTGGGGACGGCGAGTGGGGACGGGGAGTGGGGACGGCGAGTGGGGACGGGGAGTGGGGACGGGGAGTGGGGACGGGGTGTGGGGAAGAGGTGCGGGGACGGGGAGCGGGGACGGGGAGCGGGGACGGGGAGCGGGGACGGGGAGCGGGGACGGTGAGTGGGGAGCGGGAGTGGGGAGGGGGAGTGGGGATGAGGAGTGGGGACGGGGTGTGGGAACGGTGAGTGGGGACGGTTAGTGGGGACGGTTAGTGGGGGCGGGGAGTGGGAACGGTTATTGGGGGCGGGGAGTGGGGACGGTGGGTGGGGACGGGGGTGGGGACGGGAGTGGGGACGGGTGGTGGGGACGGGGGGTGGGGACGGGGGGTGTGGACGGGGGGTGGGGGCGGGGGGTGGGGGCGGGGGTTAGGGGTGGGTTTGGGGACGGGGAGTGGGGACGGTGAGTGGGGACGGGGAGTGGGGAGTGGGGAGTGGGGATGGTGAGTGGGGAGTGGGGAGGGGGGACTGTTAGTGGGGACGGGGAGTGGGGACGGGGAGTGGGGACGGAGAGTGGGGACGGGGCGTGGGGACGGAGAGTGGGGACGGGGAGTGGGGAGTGGGGAGTGGGGAGTGGGGAGTGGGGAGTGGGGAGTGGGGACGGGGAGTGGGGACGGTTAGTGGGGTCAGGGAGTGGGGACGGGTAGTGGGGACGGGGAGTGGGGACGGGGAGTGGGGACGGTGAGTGGGGACGGGGAGTGGGGACGGGGAGTGGGAACGGGGTGTGAGGATGGGAAGTGGGGACGGAGAGTGGGGACGGAGAGTGGGGACGGAGAGTGGGGACGGTGAGTGGCTACGGGGAGTGGGGACGGGGAGTGGGGGCGGGGAGTGGGGACGGGGAGTGGGGACGGGGTTTGGGGACGGTTATTGGGTGCGGGGAGTGGGGACGGGGAGTGGGTTCGAGGAGTGGGGACGGGGAGTGGGGACGGGGAGTGGGGACGGGGAGTGGGGACGGGGAGTGGGGACGGTGAGTGGGGACGGTGAGTGGGGGCGGGGATTGGGGACGGTTATTGGGGGCGGGGAGTGTGGACGGTGAGTGGGGACGGTGAGTTGGGACGGGGAGTGGGGACGGGGAGTGGGGACGGGGAGTGGGAAGTGGGGACGGGGAGTGTGGACGGGGAGTGTGGACGGGGAGTGGGGTCGGGGAGTGGGGAAGGGGAGTGGGGAAGGGGAGTGAGGACTGGGGAGTGGGGACGGTGAGTGGGGAAGGTGAGTGGGGACGGTGAGTGGGGACGGGGAGTGGGGACGGGGAGTGGGGACGGGGAATGGGGACGGGGAGTGGGGACGGAGAGAGGGGACGGGGAGTGGGAAGTGGGGACGGGGAGTGGGAAGTGGGGACGGGGAGTGGGGACGGGGAGTGGGGACTGGTAGTGGGGTCGGGGAGTGGGGACGGGGAGTGGGGAGTGGGGAGTGAGTGGGGACGGTGGGTGGGGACGGGGGGTGGGGACGGGGGGTGGGGACGGGGGGTGGGGACGGGTTGTGGGGCGGGGGGTGGGGCGGGGGGTGGGGCGGGGGTTGGGGCCGGGGAGTGGGGACGGGGAGTGGGGACGGGGAGTGGGGACGGGGAGTGGGGTCGGGGAGTGGGGTCAGGGAGTGGGGTCGGGGAGTGGGGACGGGGAGTGGGGACTGGGGAGTGGGGACGGGGAGTGGGGACTGGGGAGTGGGGACGGAGAGTGGGGACGGAGAGTGGGGACGGGAAGTGAGAAGTGGGGACGGGGAGTGGGGACGGGGAGTGGGGACGGTTAGTGGGGTCGGGGAGTGGGGACGGGGAGTGGGGAGTGGGGAGTGGGGACGGAGGGTGGGGACGGAGAGTGAGTACAGAGAGTGGGGACGGGGAGTGTGGACGGGGAGTGGGGAGTGGGGACGGTTAGTGGGGTCGGGGTGTGGGGACGGGGAGTGGGGACGGGGAGTGGGGACGGGGAGTGGGGACGGGGAGTGGGGACGGAGAGTGGGGACGGAGAGTGGGGACGGAGAGTGGGGACGGAGAGTGGGGACGGTGAGTGGGGACGGTTATTGGGGACGGTTATGGGGGGCGGGGAGTGGGGGCGGGGAGTGGGGACGGGGAGTGGGGACGGAGAGTGGGGATGGAGAGTGGGGACGGAGAGTGGGGACGGGGAGTGGGGACGGGGAGTGGGGACGGGGAGTGGGGACGGGGAGTGGGGACGGTTAGTGGGGATGATTAGTGGGGGCGGTTACTGGGGGCTGTGAGTGGGGCCGGGGAGTGGGGCCGGGGAGTGGGGGCGGGGAGTGAGGGCGGGGAGTGAGGGCGGGGAGTGGGGGCGGGGTGTGGGGACGGGGAGTGGGGACGGTGGGTGGGGACGGGGAGTGGGGACGGGGAGTGGGGACGGGGTGTGGGGACGGTTAGTGGGGACGGTTAGTGGGGACGGTTAGTGGGGACGGTGAGTGGGGATGGTTAGTTGGGGCGCGGAGTGGGGACGGGGAGTGGGGACGGGGAGTGGGGTGTGGGGACGGGGTGTGGGGAGTGGGGACGGGAGTGGGGAGGGGAGTGGTGACGGAGGTGGGGACGGGGAGTGGGGACGGAGGGTGGGGATGGTGAGTGGGGGCGGTGAGTGGGGGCGGTGAGTCGGGGCGGTTAGTGGGGGCGGTTAGTGGGGGCGGTTAGTGGGGGCGGTTAGTGGGGGCGGTTAGTGTGTGCGGGGAGTGGGGGCGGGGAGTGGGGGCGATTAGTGGGGATGGGGAGTGGGGGCGGGGAGTGGGGGCGGGGAGTGGGGGCGGGGAGTGGGGGCGGTGGGTGGAGACGGTGGGTGGGGACGGGGAGTGGGGACGGTTAGTGGGGGCGGGGAGTGGGGACGGTTATTGGGGGCGGGGATTGGGGACGGTGGGTGGGGACGGTGGGTGGGGACGGGGAGTGGGGACGGGGAGTGGGGAGTGGGGACGGGGGTGTGGGGTCGGGGAGTGGGGACGGGGAGTGGGGACGGGGAGTGGGGACGGGGAGTGGGGACGGTTAGTTGGGGCGCGGAGTGGGGACGGGGAGTGGGGACGGGGAGTGGGGAGTGGGGACGGGTAGTGGGGTCGGGGAGTGGGGACGGGGAGTGGGGACGGGGAGTGGGGACGGGGAGTGGGGAGTGGGGAGCGGGGAGTGGGGAGTGGGGACGGTGAGTGGGGACGGGGAGTG
Source organism: Heterodontus francisci (assembly GCF_036365525.1). Classification (NCBI taxonomy): domain Eukaryota; kingdom Metazoa; phylum Chordata; class Chondrichthyes; order Heterodontiformes; family Heterodontidae; genus Heterodontus; species Heterodontus francisci. The sequence continues at coordinate 136,924 of NW_027140285.1, forward strand.
GGGAGTGGGAAGTGGGGACGGGGAGTGGGGACGGAGTGTGGGGACGGGGAGTGGGGAGGGGGAGTGGGGAGGGGGTGTGGGGACGGGGAGTGGGGACGGGGAGTGGGGAGTGGGGACGGGTAATGGGGACGGTTAGTAAGGTCGGGGAGTGGGGACGGGGAGTGGGGACGGGGAGTGGGGACGGAGAGTGGGGACGGAGAGTGGGGACGGTGAGTGGGGACGGTTAGTTGGGGCGCGGAGTGGGGACGGGGAGTGGGGACGGGGAGTGGGGAGTGGGGACGGGGTGTGGGGAGTGGGGACGGGAGTGGGGAGGGGAGTGGTGACGGAGGTGGGGACGGGGGAGTGGGGACGGAGGGTGGGGACGGTGAGTGGGGGCGGTGAGTGGGGGCGGTGAGTGGGGGGCGGTTAGTGGGGGCGGTTAGTGGGGGCGGTTAGTGGGGGCGGTTAGTGGGGGCGGGGTTAGTGGGGGCGGTTAGTGTGTGCGGGGAGTGGGGGCGGGGAGTGGGGGCGGGGAGTGGGGGCGATTAGTGGGGATGGGGAGTGGGGGCGGGGAGTGGGGGCGGGGAGTGGGGGCGGTGGGTGGAGACGGTGGGTGGGGACGGGGAGTGGGGACGGTTAGTGGGGGCGGGGAGTGGGGACGGTTATTGGGGGCGGGGATTGGGGACGGTGGGTGGGGACGGTGGGTGGGGACGGGGAGTGGGGACGGGGGGTGGGGACGGGCAGTGGGGACGGGCAGTGGGGATTGCGGAGTGGGGAGTGCGGAGTGGGGACGGGGAGTGGGGACGGGGAGTGGGGACGGGGAGTGGTTTCGGAGAGTGGGGACGGTGAGTGGGAAGTGGGGACGGGGAGTGGGTACGGGGAGTGGGGACGGGTAGTGGGGTCGGGGAGTGGGGACGGGGAGTGGGGACGGGGAGTGGGGACGGGGAGTGGGGAGTGGGGAGCGGGGAGTGGGGAGTGGGGACGGTGAGTGGGGACGGGGAGTGGGGAGTGGGAAGTGGGGACGGGGAGTGGGGACGGAGAGTGGGGACGGGGAGTGGGGAGGGGGAGTGGGGAGGGGGAGTGGGGAGGGGGAGTGGGGACGGGGAGTGGGGACGGGGAGTGGGGAGTGGGGACGGGTAATGGGGACGGTTAGTAAGGTCGGGGAGTGGGGACGGGGAGTGGGGACGGGGAGTGGGGACGGAGAGTGGGGACGGAGAGTGGGGACGGTGAGTGGGGACGGTTAGTAAGGTCGGGGAGTGGGGACGGGGAGTGGGGACGGGGAGTGGGGACGGGGAGTGGGGACGGGGAGTGGGGACGGGGAGTGGGGACAGGGAGTGGGGACGGAGAGTGGGGACAGAGAGTGGGGACAGAGAGTGGGGACAGAGAGTGGGGACGGGGAGTGGGAAGTGGGAACGGGGAGTGGGTACGGGGAGTGGGGACGGTTAGTGGGGTCGGGGAGTGGGGACGGGGAGTGGGGAGTGGGGACGGGGAGTGGGGACAGAGAGAGGGGACGGGGAGTGGGGACGGGGAGTGGGGAGTGCGGACGGGGAGTGGGGACGGGGAGTGGGGACGGGGAGTGGGGAGTGGGGACGGGGAGTGGGGACGGTTAGTGCGGTCGGGGAGTGGGGACGGTTAGTGCGGTCGGGGAGTGGGGACGGGGAGTGGGGGACGGAGAGTGGGGACGGAGATTGGGGACGGAGAGTGGGGACGGTGAGTGGGGAGGGGGAGTGGGGACGGGGAGTGGGGACGGAGAGTGGGGACGGAGAGTGGGGACGGAGAGTGGGGACGGAGAATGGGGACGGGAAGTGGGGACGGAGAGTGGGAACGGTGAGTGGGAACGGTGAGTGACTACGGGGAGTGGGGACGGGGAGTGGGGACGGTGAGTGGGGGCGGGGATTGGGGACGGTTATTGGGGACGGGGAGTGGGGGCGGGGAGTGGGGACGGTGGGTGGGGACGGGGAGTGGGGACGGGGAGTGGGGACGGTTAGTGGGTGCGGGGAGTGGGGACGGTTATTGGGGACGGTTATTGGGGGCGGGGAGTGGGGACGGTGGGTGTGGACGGGGGGTGGGGACGGGGGGTGGGGACGGGGGGTGGGGGCGGGGGGTGGGGACGGGGGGTGGGGACGGGGGGGTGGGGACGGGGGTTGGGGACAGGCAGTGGGGACGGGGAGTGGGGACTGGGAGTGGGGACGGGGAGTGGGGAGTGGGGAGTGGGGAGTGGGGACGGGGAGTGGGGACGGAGAGTGGGGACGGAGAGTGGGGACGGAGAGTGGGGACGGAGAGTGGGGACAGAGAGTGGGGACGGGGATTGGGAAGTGGGGACGGGGATTGGGAAGTGGGGACGGGGAGTGGGTACGGGGAGTGGGGACGGTTAGTGGGGTCGGGGAGTGGGGACGGGGAGTGGGGAGTCGGGAGTGGGGACGGGGAGTGGGGACGGGGAGTGGGGACGGGGAGTGGGGACGGGGAGTGGGGAGTGGGGACGGGGAGTGGGGAGTGGGGACGGGGAGTGGGGACGGGGAGTGGGGAGTGGGGACGGGGAGTGGGGACGGTTAGTGCGGTCGGGGAGTGGGGACGGTGAGTGCGGTCGGGGAGTGGGGACGGGGAGTGGGGACGGGGAGTGGGGACGGAGAGTGGGGACGGAGAGTGGGGACGGAGAGTGGGGACGGAGAGTGGGGAAGGAGAGTGGGGACGGTGAGTGGGGAGGGGGAGTGGGGAGGGGGAGTGGGGACGGAGAGTGGGGACGGAGAGTGGGGACGGAGAGTGGGGACGGGGAGTGGGGACGGGGAGTGGGGACGGAGAGTGGGAACGGTGAGTGACTACGGGGAGTGGGGACGGGGAGTGGGGACGGTGAGTGGGGGCGGGGATTGGGGACGGTCATTGGGGGCGGGGAGTGGGGGCGGGGAGTGGGGGCGGGGAGTGGGGGCGGGGAGTGGGGGCGGGGAGTGGGGGCGGGGAGTGGGGGCGGGGATTGGGGGCGGGGATTGGGGCGGGGAGTGGGGGCGGGGAGTGGGGGCGGGGAGTGGGGCCGGGGAGTGGGGGCGGGGAGTGGGGGCGGGGAGTGGGGGCGGGGAGTGGGGGCGGGGAGTGGGGGCGGGGAGTGGGGGCGGGGAGTGGGGGCGGGGAGTGGGGGCGGGGAGTGGGGGCGGGGATTGGGGGCGGGGATTGGGGGCGGGGAGTGGGGGCGGGGAGTGGGGGCGGGGAGTGGGGGCGGGGAGTGGGGGCGGGGATTGGGGGCGGGGATTGGGGGCGGTGCGTGGGGACGGGGCGTGGGGACGGGGCGTGGGGGCGGGGAGTGGGGGCGGGGAGTGGGGTCGGGGAGTGGCGGCGGGGAGTGGGGGCGGGGAGTGAGGGCGGGGAGTGTGGGCAGGGAGTGGGGACGGTGGGTGGGGACGGGGAGTGGGGATGGGGAGTGGGGACGGTTAGTCAGGGCGGGGAGTGGGGACGGTTATTGGGGGCGGGGAGTGGGGACGGTGGTTGGGGACGGGGGGTGGGGACGGGGGGTGGGGGACGGGGGGTGGGGACGGGGGTGGGGACGGGGGGTGGGGACGGGGGGTGGGGACAGGGAGTGGGGACGGGGAGTGGGGACGGGGAGTGGGGACGGAGAGTGGGGACGGAGAGTGGGGACGGAGAGTGGGGACGGAGAGTGGGGACGGGGAGTGGGGACGGGGAGTGGGAAGTTTGGAAGGGGAGTGGGTACGGGGAGTGGGGACGGTTAGTGGGGTCGGGGAGTGGGGACGAGGAGTGGGGACGGGGAGTGGGGAGTGGGGAGTGGGGACGGGGAGTGGGGACGGGGAGTGGGGACGGGGAGTGGGGAGTGGGTACGGGGAGTGGGGAGTGGGGAATGGGGAGTGGGGACGGTTAGTGGGGTCGGGGAGTGGGGACGGGGAGTGGGGACGGGGAGTGGGGACGGGGCGTGGGGACGGAGAGTGGGGACGGAGAGTGGGGACGGAGAGTGGGGACGGAGAGTGGGGACGGGGAGTGGGGACGGAGAGTGGGGACGGAGAGTGGGGACGGTGAGTGACTACGGGGAGTGGGGACGGGGAGTGGGGACGGTTAGTGGGGACGGTTAGTGGGGGCGGTGAGTGGGGGCGGTGAGTGGGGGCGGGGGAGTGGGGGCGGGGAGTGGGGGCGGGGAGTGGGGGCGGGGAGTGGGGACGGGGTGTGGGGACGGTTAGTGGGGACGGTTAGTGGGGACGGTTAGTGGGGACGGTTAGTGGGGGCGAGGAGTGGGGACGGTTATTGGGGGCGGGGAGTGGGGACGGTTATTGGGGGCGGGGAGTGGGGACGGGGAGTGGGGGCGGGGGGTGTGGGCGGGGGGTAGGGGCGGAGAGTGGGGGCGGGGAGTGGGGACGGTTATAGGGGGCGGGGAGTGGGGACGGTGGGTGGGGACGGGGAGTGGGGACGGGGGGGTGGGGGCGGGGGGTAGGGGCGGGGGGTAGGGGCGGGGGGTGGGGGCGCGGAGTAGGGACGGGGAGTGGGACGGGGAGTGGGGACGGGGAGTGGGGAGTGGGGAGTGGGGACGGTGAGTGGGGACGATGAGTGGGGACGGGGAGTGGGGACGGGGAGTGGGGACGGGGAGTGGGGACGGGGAGTGGGGACGGGGAGTGGGGACGGGGAGTGAACACAGGGAGTGGGGACGGGCAGTGGGGAGTGGGGACGGGGAGTGGGGACGGGGAGTGGGGACGGTTAGTGGGGTCGGGGAGTGGGGACGGGGAGTGGGGACGGGGAGTGGGGACGGGGAGTGGGGAAGGGGAGTGGGGACGGGGAGTGGGGACGGAGGTGGGGACGGGGAGTGGGCACGGAGGTGGGGACGGTGAGTGGGAGCTGGGAGTGGGGATGGGGAGTGGGGACGGGGCGTGGGGACGGGGAGTGGGGACGGGGAGTGGGGAGTGGGGAGTGGGGACGGTGAGTGGGGAGTGGGGAGTGGGGACGGTAAGTGGGGGACGGGGAGTGGGGACGGGGAGTGGGGACGGGGAGTGGGGACGGGGAGTGGGGACGGGGAGTGGGGAGTGGGGACGGGGAGTGGGGACGGGGATTGGGGACGGAGAGTGGGGACGGAGAGTGGGGACGGAGAGTGGGGACGGAGAGTGGGGACGGAGAGTGGGGACGGAGAGTGGGGACGGAGAGTAGGGACGGAGAGTGGGGATGTGGAGTGCGGATGGGGAGTGCGGACGGGGAGTGGGGACGGTTATTGAGTGCGGGGAGTGGGGAAGGGGAGTGGGGACGGGGAGTGGGGACGGTGAGTGGGGGCGGGGATTGGGAAGGTTACTGGGGACAGGGAGTGGGGACCGTGAGTGGGGACGGTGAGTGGGGATGGGGAGTGAGGACGGGGAGTGGGGACGGGGAGTGGGGACGGGGAGTGGGGACGGGGAGTGGGGACGGAGAGTGGGGACGGAGAGTGGGGACGGAGAGTGGGGACGGAGAGTGGGGACGGAGAGTGGGGACGGGGAGTGGGGACGGGGAGTGCGGACGGGGAGTGCGGACGGGGAGTGGGGACGGTGAGTGGGGACGGGGAGTGGGGACGGGGAGTGGGGACGGAGAGTGGGGACGGGGAGTGGGGACGGGGAGTGGGGACGGGGAGTGGGGACGGGGAGTGGGGACGGGGGTAGGGGCGGGGGGTAGGGGCGGGGGGTGGGGACGGGGAGTGGGGACGGGGAGTGGGGACGGGGAGTTGGGAGTGGGGAGTGGGGACGGTGAGTGGGGACGGGGAGTGGGGACGGGGAGTGGGGACGGGCAGTGGGGACGGGCAGTGGGGACGGGCAGTGGGGACGGGCAGTGGGGACGGAGAGTGGGGACGGGGAGTGGGGAGTGGGGACGGGGAGTGGGGACGGTTAGTGGGGTCGGGGAGTGGGGACGGGGAGTGGGGAAGGGGAGTGGCGACGGTGAGTGGGGACGGTGAGTGGGGACGGAGGTGGGGACGGAGGTGGGGACGGAGGTGGGGACGGGGAGTGGGCACGGAGGTGGGGACGGTGAGTGGGAACGGTTAGAGGGGGCGGTTAGTGGGGGCGGTTAGTGGGGGCGGTTAGTGGGGGCGGGGAGTGGGGACGGGGCATGGGGACGGTTAGTGGGGATGGGGAGTGGGGACGGGGAGTGGGGACGGGGAGTGGGGACGGTGCGTGGGGACGGGGCGTGGGGACGGTGAGTGGGGACGGGGAGTGGGGACGGGGAGTGGGGACCGGGTGTGGGGACGGGGAGTGGGGACGGAGAGTGGGGACGGAGAGTGGGGACGGAGAGTGGGGATGGTGAGTTGCGACGGGGAGTGGGGACGGGGAGTGGGGGCGGTGAGTGGGGGCGGTGAGTGGGGGCGGGGAGTGGGGGCGGGGGAGTGGGGGCGGGGAGTGGGGGCGGGGAGTGGGGACGGTTAGTGGGGGCGGGGAGTGGGGACGGGGAGTGGGGACGGGGAGTGGGGACGGGGAGTGGGGACGGGGAGTGGGGACGGGCAGTGGGGATAGCGGAGTGGGGAGTGCGTAGTGGGGACGGGGAGTGGGGACGGGGAGTGGGGACGGGGAGTGGTTTCGGAGAGTGGGGACGGGGAGTGGGAAGTGGGGACGGGGAGTGGGTACGGGGAGTGGGGACGGGTAGTGGGGTCGGGGAGTGGGGACGGGGAGTGGGGATTGCGGAGTGGGGAGTGCGGAGTGGGGACGGGGAGTGGGGACGGGGAGTGGTTTCGGAGAGTGGGGACGGGGAGTGGGAAGTGGGGACGGGGAGTGGGTACGGGGAGTGGGGACGGGTAGTGGGATCGGGGAGTGGGGACGGGGAGTGGGGACGGGGAGTGGGGAGTGGGGAGTGGGGACGGTGAGTGGGGACGGTGAGTGGGGACGGGGAGTGGGGACGGGCAGTGGGGACGGGCAGTGGGGACGGGCAGTGGGGACGGAGAGTGGGGACGGGGAGTGGGGAGTGGGGACGGGGAGTGGGGACGGTTAGTGGGGTCGGGGAGTGGGGACGGGGAGTGGGGAAGGGGAGTGGGGACGGTGAGTGGGGACGGAGGTGGGGACGGAGGTGGGGACGGGGAGTGGGCACGGAGGTGGGGACGGTGAGTGGGAACGGTTAGAGGGGGCGGTTAGTGGGGGCGGTTAGTGGGGGCGGTTAGTGGGGGCGGGGAGTGGGGACGGGGAGTGGGGACGGGGAGTGGGGACGGGGAGTGGGGACGGGGCGTGGGGACGGGGCGTGGGGACGGTGAGTGGGGACGGGGAGTGGGGACCGGGAGTGGGGACGGGGAGTGGGGACCGGGTGTGGGGACGGGGAGTGGGGACGGAGAGTGGGGACGGAGAGTGGGGACGGAGAGTGGGGACGGAGAGTGGGGACGGTGAGTTGCGACGGGGAGTGGGGACGGGGAGTGGGGACGGGGAGTGGGGACGGGGAGTGGGGACGGGGAGTGGGGGCGGTGAGTGGGGGCGGGGAGTGGGGGCGGGGAGTGGGGGCGGGGAGTGGGGGCGGGGAGTGGGGGCGGGGAGTGGGGGCGGGGAGTGGGGGCGGGGAGTGGGGGCGGGGAGTGGGGACGGTTAGTGGGGGCGGGGAGTGGGGACGGGGAGTGGGGACGGGGAGTGGGGACGGGGATTGGGGACGGTTATTGGGGACAGGGAGTGGGGACGGTGAGTGGGGACGGGGAGTGGGGACGGGGAGTGGGGACGGGGAGTGGGGACGGGGAGTGGGGACGGGGAGTGGGGACGGGGAGTGGGGACGGGGAGTGGGGACGGGGAGTGGGGACGGGGAGTGGGGACGGGGAGTGGGAAGTGGGGACGGGGAGTGGGGACGGGGAGTGGGGAAGGGGAGTGGGGAAGGGGAGTGGGGAAGGGGAGTGGGGAAGGGGAGTGGGGAAGGGGAGTGGGGAGTGGGGAGTGGGGAGTGGGGAGTGGGGACAGTGAGTGGGGACGGGGAGTGGGGACGGGGAGTGGGGACGGGGAGTGGGAAGTGGGGACGGGGAGTGGGGACGGTTATTGGGGTCGGGGAGTGGGGACGGGGAGTGGGGACGGGGAGTGGGGAGTGGGGACGGGGGGTGGGGACGGGGGGTGGGGACGGGGAGTGGGGACGTGGATTGGGGAGTGGGGAGTGGGGAGTGGGGACGGGGAGTGGGGACGGGGAGTGGGGACGGTTAGTGGGGTCGGGGAGTGGGGTGTGGGGAGTGGGGAGTGGGGAGTGGGGACGGGGAGTGGGGACGGAGAGTGGGGACGGAGAGTGGGTACGGAGAGTGGGTACGGAGAGTGGGTATGGAGAGTGGGTACGGAGAGTGGGGAAGGGGAGTGGGGACGGGGAGTGGGGACGGGGAGTGGGGACGGGGAGTGGGGACGGGGAGTGGGGACGGGGAGTGGGGAGTGGGGACGGTTAGTGGGGTCGGGGAGTGAGGACGGGGAGTGGGGACGGGGAGTGGGGACGGGGAGTGGGGACGGAGGTGGGGACGGGGAGTGGGCACGGAGGTGGGGACGGTGAGTGGGAGCGGGGAGTGGGGACGGGGAGTGGGGACGGGGCGTGGGGACGGGGCGTGGGGACGGGGAGTGGGGACGGGGAGTGGGGAGTGGGGAGTGGGGACGGTGAGTGGGGAGTGGGGAGTGGGGACGGTAAGTGGGGACGGGGAGTGGGGACGGGGAGTGGGGACGGGGAGTGGGGACGGGGAGTGGGGAGTAGGGACGGGGAGTGGGGACGGGGAGTGGGGACTGGGATTGGGGACGGAGAGTGGGGACGGAGAGTGGGGACGGAGAGTGGGGACGGAGAGTGGGGACGGAGAGTAGGGACGGAGAGTGGGGATGTGGAGTGCGGATGGGGAGTGCGGACGGGGAGTGGGGACGGTTATTGAGTGCGGGGAGTGGGGAAGGGGAGTGGGGACGGGGAGTGGGGACGGTGAGTGGGGGCGGGGATTGGGAAGGTTACTGGGGACAGGGAGTGGGGACGGTGAGTGGGGACGGTGAGTGGGGACGGGGAGTGAGGACGGGGAGTGGGGACGGGGAGTGGGGACGGGGAGTGGGGACAGGGAGTGGGGACGGGGAGTGGGGACGGGGAGTGGGGACAGGGAGTGGGGACGGAGAGTGGGGACGGAGAGTGGGGACGGAGAGTGGGGACGGAGAGTGGGGACGGAGAGTGGGGACGGAGAGTGGGGACGGGGAGTGGGGACGGGGAGTGCGGACGGGGAGTGGGGACGGGGAGTGGGGACGGGGAGTGGGGACGGGGAGTGGGGACGGGGAGTGGGGACGGGGAGTGGGGACGGGGGGTGGGGGCGGGGGGTGGGGGCGGGGGGTGGGGGCGGGGGGTGGGGGCGGGGGGTAGGGGCGGGGGGTAGGGGCGGGGGGTGGGGACGGGGGGTGGGGACGGGGAGTGGGGACGGGGAGTGGGGACGGGGAGTGGGGAGTGGGGAGTGGGGACGGTGAGTGGGGATGGGGAGTGGGGACGGGGAGTGGGGACGGGCAGTGGGGACGGGCAGTGGGGACGGGCAGTGGGGACGGGCAGTGGGGACGGAGAGTGGGGACGGGGAGTGGGGAGTGGGGACGGGGAGTGGGGACGGTTAGTGGGGTCGGGGAGTGGGGACGGGGAGTGGGGAAGGGGAGTGGGGACGGTGAGTGGGGACGGAGTTGGGGACGGAGGTGGGGACGGGGAGTGGGCACGGAGGTGGGGACGGTGAGTGGGAACGGTTAGAGGGGGCGGTTAGTGGGGGCGGTTAGTGGGGGCGGTTAGTGGGGGCGGTTAGTGGGGGCGGGGAGTGGGGACGGGGCGTGGGGACGGGGCGTGGGGACGGGGCGTGGGGACGGGGCGTGGGGACGGTTAGTGGGGACGGGGAGTGGGGACGGGGAGTGGGGACGGGGAGTGGGGACGGGGCGTGGGGACGGGGCGTGGGGACGGTGAGTGGGGACGGGGAGTGGGGACCGGGAGTGGGGACGGGGAGTGGGGACCGGGAGTGGGGACGGGGAGTGGGGACGGAGAGTGGGGACGGAGAGTGGGGACGGAGAGTGGGGACGGAGAGTGGGGACGGTGAGTTGCGACGGGGAGTGGGGACGGGGAGTGGGGACGGTGAGTGGGGGCGGGGAGTGGGGGCGGGGAGTGGGGGCGGGGAGTGGGGGCGGGGAGTGGGGGCGGGGAGTGGGGGCGGGGAGTGGGGGTGGGGAGTGGGGGCGGGGAGTGGGGACGGTTAGTGGGGGCGGGGATTGGGGACGGGGAGTGGGGACGGGGAGTGGGGACGGGGAGTGGGGACGGGGAGTGGGGACGGTGAGTGGGGGCGGGGATTGGGGACGGTTATTGGGGACAGGGAGTGGGGACGGTGAGTGGGGACGGTGAGTGGGGACGGAGAGTGGGGACGGGGAGTGGGGACGGGGAGTGGGGACAGGGAGTGGGGACGGGGAGTGGGAAGTGGGGACGGGGAGTGGGGACGGGGAGTGGGGACGGGGAGTGGGGACGGGGAGTGGGGAAGGGGAGTGGGGAAGGGGAGTGGGGAAGGGGAGTGGGGAGTGGGGAGTGGGGACAGTGAGTGGGGACGGGGAGTGGGGACGGGGAGTGGGGACGGGGAGTGGGAAGTGGGGACGGGGAGTGGGGACGGTTATTGGGGTCGGGGAGTGGGGACGGGGAGTGGGGACGGGGAGTGGGGAGTGGGGACGGGGGGTGGGGACGGGGGGTGGGGACGGGGAGTGGGGACGGGGAGTGGGGAGTGGGGAGTGGGGAGTGGGGACGGGGAGTGGGGACGGGGAGTGGGGACGGTTAGTGGGGTCGGGGAGTGGGGTGTGGGGAGTGGGGAAGGGGAGTGGGGAAGGGGAGTGGGGAAGGGGAGTGGGGAAGGGGAGTGGGGAAGGGGAGTGGGGAGTGGGGAGTGGGGAGTGGGGAGTGGGGAGTGGGGACAGTGAGTGGGGACGGGGAGTGGGGACGGGGAGTGGGGACGGGGAGTGGGGACGGAGAGTGGGGACGGAGAGTGGGGACGGCGAGTGGGGACGGAGAGTGGGGACGGAGAGTGGGTACGGAGAGTGGGGACGGGGAGTGGGGACGGGGAGTGGGGACGGGGAGTGGGGACGGGGAGTGGGGACGGGGAGTGGGGACGGGGAGTGGGGACGGGGAGTGTAACGGGGAGTGGGGACGGGGAGTGGGGACGGGGAGTGGGGACGGGGAGTGGGGAGTGGGGACGGTTAGTGGGGTCGGGGAGTGAGGACGGGGAGTGGGGACGGGGAGTGGGGACGGGGAGTGGGGACGGAGGTGGGGACGGGGAGTGGGCACGGAGGTGGGGACGGTGAGTGGGAGCGGGGAGTGGGGACGGGGAGTGGGGACGGGGCGTGGGGACGGGGCGTGGGGACGGGGCGTGGGGACGGGGCGTGGGGACGGGGAGTGGGGACGGGGAGTGGGGAGTGGGGAGTGGGGACGGTGAGTGGGGAGTGGGGAGTGGGGACGGTAAGTGGGGACGGGGAGTGGGGACGGGGAGTGGGGACGGGGAGTGGGGACGGGGAGTGGGGAGTAGGGACGGGGAGTGGGGACGGGGAGTGGGGACTGGGATTGGGGACGGAGAGTGGGGACGGAGAGTGGGGACGGAGAGTGGGGACGGAGAGTGGGGACGGAGAGTGGGGACGGAGAGTAGGGACGGAGAGTGGGGATGTGGTGTGCGGATGGGGAGTGCGGACGGGGAGTGGGGACGGTTATTGAGTGCGGGGAGTGGGGAAGGGGAGTGGGGACGGGGAGTGGGGACTGGGAGTGGGGACGGAGAGTGGGGACGGAGAGTGGGGACGGGGAGTGGGGACGGGGAGTGGGGACGGGGAGTGGGGACGGGGAGTGGGGACGGGGAGTGGGGACGGGGAGTGGGGACGGGGAGTGGGGACGGGGAGTGGGGACGGGGGGTGGGGGCGGGGGGTGGGGGCGGGGGGTGGGGGCGGGGGGTAGGGGCGGGGGGTAGGGGCGGGGGGTAGGGGCGGGGGGTGGGGACGGGGAGTGGGGACGGGGAGTGGGGACGGGGAGTGGGGACGGGGAGTGGGGAGTGGGGAGTGGGGACGGTGAGTGGGGATGGGGAGTGGGGACGGGGAGTGGGGACGGGGAGTGGGGACGGGGAGTGGGGACGGGCAGTGGGGACGGGCAGTGGGGACGGGCAGTGGGGACGGAGAGTGGGGACGGGGAGTGGGGAGTGGGGACGGGGAGTGGGGACGGTTAGTGGGGTCGGGGAGTGGGGACGGGGAGTGGGGAAGGGGAGTGGGGACGGTGAGTGGGGACGGAGGTGGGGACGGAGGTGGGGAAGGGGAGTGGGCACGGAGGTGGGGACGGTGAGTGGGAACGGTTAGAGGGGGCGGTTAGTGGGGGCGGTTAGTGGGGGCGGTTAGTGGGGGCGGTTAGTGGGGGCGGTTAGTGGGGGCGGGGAGTGGGGACGGGGCGTGGGGACGGTTAGTGGGGACGGGGAGTGGGGACGGGGAGTGGGGACGGGGAGTGGGGACGGGGCGTGGGGACGGGGCGTGGGGACGGTGAGTGGGGACGGGGAGTGGGGACCGGGAGTGGGGACGGGGAGTGGGGACCGGGAGTGGGGACGGGGAGTGGGGACGGAGAGTGGGGACGGAGAGTGGGGACGGAGAGTGGGGACGGAGAGTGGGGACGGTGAGTTGCGACGGGGAGTGGGGACGGGGAGTGGGGACGGGGAGTGGGGACGGTGAGTGGGGGCGGGGAGTGGGGGCGGGGAGTGGGGGCGGGGAGTGGGGGCGGGGAGTGGGGGCGGGGAGTGGGGGCGGGGAGTGGGGGCGGGGAGTGGGGACGGTTAGTGGGGGCGGGGATTGGGGACGGGGAGTGGGGACGGGGAGTGGGGACGGGGAGTGGGGACGGGGAGTGGGGACGGTGAGTGGGGGCGGGGATTGGGGACGGTTATTGGGGACAGGGAGTGGGGACGGTGAGTGGGGACGGTGAGTGGGGACGGAGAGTGGGGACGGGGAGTGGGGACGGGGAGTTGGGACGGGGAGTGGGGACGGGGAGTGGGGACGGGGAGTGGGAAGTGGGGACGGGGAGTGGGGACGGGGAGTGGGGACGGGGAGTGGGGAAGGGGAGTGGGGAAGGGGAGTGGGGAGTGGGGAGTGGGGAGTGGGGACAGAGAGTGGGGACAGAGAGTGGGGACGGGGAGTGGGGACGGGGAGTGGGGACGGGGAGTGGGAAGTGGGGACGGGGAGTGGGGACGGTTATTGGGGTCGGGGAGTGGGGACGGGGAGTGGGGACGGGGAGTGGGGAGTGGGGACGGGGGGTGGGGACGGGGGGTGGGGACGGGGAGTGGGGACGGGGAGTGGGGACGGGGAGTGGGGACGGGGAGTGGGGAGTGGGGAGTGGGGACGGGGAGTGGGGACGGGGAGTGGGGACGGGGAGTGGGGACGGTTAGTGGGGTCGGGGAGTGGGGTGTGGGGAGTGGGGAAGGGGAGTGGGGAAGGGGAGTGGGGAAGGGGAGTGGGGAAGGGGAGTGGGGAAGGGGAGTGGGGAAGGGGAGTGGGGAGTGGGGAGTGGGGAGTGGGGAGTGGGGAGTGGGGACAGTGAGTGGGGACGGGGAGTGGGGACGGGGAGTGGGGACGGAGAGTGAGGACGGAGAGTGGGGACGGAGAGTGGGGACGGAGAGTGGGTACGGAGAGTGGGTACGGAGAGTGGGTACGGAGAGTGGGGACGGGGAGTGGGGACGGGGAGTGGGGACGGGGAGTGGGGACGGGGAGTGGGGACGGGGAGTGGGGACGGGGAGTGTAACGGGGAGTGGGGACGGGGAGTGGGGACGGGGAGTGGGGACGGGGAGTGGGGAGTGGGGACGGTTAGTGGGGTCGGGGAGTGAGGACGGGGAGTGGGGACGGGGAGTGGGGACGGGGAGTGGGGACGGAGAGTGGGGACGGAGAGTGGGGACGGAGAGTGGGGACGGAAAGTGGGGACGGTGAGTGGGGACGGTGAGTGGGGACGGTGAGTGGGGACAGTTATTGGGGACGGTGAGTGGGGGTTGTGAGTGGGGGCGGGGAGTGGGGGCGGGGAGTGGGGACGGTTAGTGGGGACGGTTAGTGGGGACGGGGATTGGGGACGGTTATTGGGGACGGTTATTGGGGACGGTTATTGGGGGCGGGGAGTGGGGACGGGGAATGGGGACGGGGAGTGGGGACGGGGAGTGGGGACGGTGAGAGGGGGCGGGGATTGGGGACGGTTATTGGGGACAGGGAGTGGGGACTGGGAGTGGGGACGGGGAGTGGGGACGGGGAGTGGGGACGGGGAGTGGGGACGGGGAGTGGGGACGGAGAGTGGGGACGGGGAGTGGGAAGTGAGGACGGGGAGTGGGGACGGGGAGTGGGGACGGGGAATGGGGACGGTTAGTGGGGTCGGGGAGTGGGGAAGGGGAGTGGGGAGTGGGGAGTGGGGACGGGGAGTGGGGACGGGGAGTGGGGACGGGGAGTGGGGACGGGGAGTGGGAAGTGGGGAGTGGGGACGGGGAGTGGGGACGGGGAGTGGGGACGGTTAGTGGGGACGGGGAGTGGGGAGTGGGGACGGTTAGTGGGGTCGGGGAGTGGGGAGTGGGGGCGGTAGGTGGGGATGGGGAGTGGGGACGGGGAGTGCAGACGGGGAGTGGGGACGGGGAGTGGGGACGGAGAGTGGGGACGGGGAGTGGGAAGTGGGGACGGGGAGTGGGGACGGGGATTGGGGACGGGGAGTGGGGACGGTTAGTGGGGTCGGGGAGTGGGGAGTGGGGAGTGGGGACGGGGAGTGGGGACGGGGAGTGGGGACGGGGAGTGGGAAGTGGGGAGTGGGAAGTGGGGACGGGGAGTGGGGACGGGGAGTGGGAACGGTGAGTGGGGACCGTTAGTGGGGACCGTTAGTGGGGTCGGTGAGTGGGGACGGGGAGTGGGAACGGGGAGTGGGGACGGGGAGTGGGGAGTGGGGAGTGGGGACGGGGAGTGGGGACGGGGGGTGGGGACGGGGAGTGGGGAGTGGGGACGGGGAGTGGGACGGGGAGTGGGGACGGGGAGTGGGGACGGGGAGTGGGGACGGGGAGTGGGGACGGTTAGTGGGGTCGGGGAGTGGGGAGTGGGGAGTGGGGACGGTAAGTGGGGACGGGGAGTGGGGACGGGGAGTGGGGACGGGGAGTGGGGACGGAGAGTGGGGACGGAGAGTGGTGACGGAGAGTGGGGACGGAGAGTGGGGACGGAGAGTGGGGACGGAGAGTGGGGACGGAGAGTGGGGACGGGGAGTGGGGACGGGGAGTGGGGACGGGGAGTGGGGACGGGGAGTGGGGAGTGGGGAGTGGGGAGTGGGGACGGGGAGTGGGGACGGAGAGTGGGGACGGAGAGTGGGGACGGAGAGTGGGGACGGGGAGTGGGGACGGGGAGTGGGGACGGGGAGTGGGGACGGGGAGTGGGGACGGAGAGTGGGGACGGAGAGTGGGGACGGAGAGTGGGGACGGAGAGTGGGGACGGAGAGTGGGGACGGAGAGTGGGGACGGTGAGTGGGGACGGTTATTGGGGGCGGGGAGTGGGGACGGGGTGTGGGGACGGGGAGTGGGGACGGGGTGTGGGGACGGAGAGTGGGGACGGAGAGTGGGGACGGAGAGTGGGGACGGAGAGTGGGGACGGAGAGTGGGGACGGAGAGTGGGGACGGTGAGTGGGGACGGTGAGTGGGGACTGTGAGTGGGGACGGGGAGTGGGGACGGGGAGTGGGGACGGGGAGTGGGGACGGGGAGTGGGGACGGAGAGTGGGGACGGAGAGTGGCGACGGTGAGTGGCGACGGTGAGTGGCGACGGTGAGTGGGGACGGTGAGTGGGGACGGGGAGTGGGGACGGGGAGTGGGGACGGGGAGTGGGGTCGGTTAGTGGGGACGGTTAGTGGGGACGGTTAGTGGGGACGGTTAGTGGGGGCGGGGAGTGGGGGCGGGGTGTGGGGGCGGGGAGTGGGGGCGGGGAGTGGGGGCGGGGAGTGGGGGCGGGGAGTGGGGGCGGGGAGTGTGAAGTGGGGAGTGGGGAGTGGGGACGGTGAGTGGGGACGGTGAGTGGGGACGGTGAGTGGGGACGGGGAGTGGGGACGGAGAGTGGGGACGGAGAGTGGGGACGGGGAGTGGGGACGGGGAGTGGGGACGGGGAGTGGGGACGGGGAGTGGGGACGGAGAGTGGGGACGGAGAGTGGGGACGGAGAGTGGGGACGGAGAGTGGGGACGGGGAGTGGGGACGGGGAGTGGGGACGGGGAGTGTGGACGGGGAGTGTGGACGGGGAGTGGGGAGTGGGGACGGTTAGTGGGGTCGGGGAGTGAGGACGGTGAGTGGCGACGGTGAGTGGGGACGGGGAGTGGGGACGGGGAGTGGGGACGGGGAGTGGGGACGGGGAGTGGGGACGGGGAGTGGGGACGGTTAGTGGGGACGGTTAGTGGGGACGGTTAGTGGGGGCGGGGAGTGGGGGCGGGGTGTGGGGGCGGGGAGTGGGGGCGGGGAGTGGGGGCGGGGAGTGGGGACGGTTAGTGGGGTCGGGGAGTGGGGAGTGGGGACGGTGAGTGGGGACGGGGAGTGGGGACGGAGAGTGGGGACGGGGAGTGGGGACGGGGAGTGGGGACGGGGAGTGGGGACGGGGAGTGGGGACGGGGAGTGGGGACGGAGAGTGGGGACGGAGAGTGGGGACGGAGAGTGGGGACGGAGAGTGGGGACGGGGAGTGGGGACGGGGAGTGTGGACGGGGAGTGTGGACGGGGAGTGGGGAGTGGGGACGGTTAGTGGGGTCGGGGAGTGAGGACGGGGAGTGGGGATGGAGAGTGGGGACGGTGAGTGGGGACGGGGAGTGGGGACGGGGAGTGGGGACGGGGAGTGGCGACGGGGAGTGGGGACGGAGAGAGGGGACGGAGAGAGGGGACGGTGAGTGGGGACGGAGAGAGGGGACGGTGAGTGGGGACGGTGAGTGGGGACGGGGAGTGGTGACGGTGAGTGGCGACGGTGAGTGGCGACGGGGAGTGGGGACGGGGAGTGGGGACGGGGAGTGGGGACGGGGAGTGGGGACGGTTAGTGGGGGCGGTTAGTGGGGGCGGGGAGTGGGGGCGGGGAGTGGGGGCGGGGAGTGGGGACGGGGAGTGGGGACGGAGAGTGGGGACGGAGAGTGGGGACGGAGAGTGGGGACGGAGAGTGGGGACGGAGAGTGGGGACGGAGAGTGGGGACGGTGAGTGGGGACAGTTATTGGGGGCGGGGAGTGGGGACGGGGTGTGGGGACGGGGAGTGGGGACGGGGAGTGGGGACGGGGTGTGGGGACGGAGAGTGGGGACGGAGAGTGGGGACGGAGAGTGGGGACGGAGAGTGGGGACGGAGAGTGGGGACGGTGAGTGGGGACGGTGAGTGGGGACTGTGAGTGGGGACGGGGAGTGGGGACGGGGAGTGGGGACGGGGAGTGGGGACGGGGAGTGGGGACGGAGAGTGGGGACGGAGAGTGGCGACGGTGAGTGGCGACGGTGAGTGGCGACGGTGAGTGGGGACGGGGAGTGGGGACGGGGAGTGGGGACGGGGAGTGGGGTCGGTTAGTGGGGACGGTTAGTGGGGACGGTTAGTGGGGACGGTTAGTGGGGACGGTTAGTGGGGGCAGGGAGTGGGGGCGGGGTGTGGGGGCGGGGAGTGGGGGCGGGGAGTGGGGGCGGGGAGTGGGGGCGGGGAGTGGGGGCGGGGAGTGGGGGCGGGGAGTGCGGAGTGGGGAGTGGGGAGTGGGGACGGGGTGTGGGGACGGGGAGTGGGGACGGGGAGTGGGGACGGGGTGTGGGGACGGAGAGTGGGGACGGAGAGTGGGGACGGAGAGTGGGGACGGAGAGTGGGGACGGTGAGTGGGGACGGTGAGTGGGGACTGTGAGTGGGGACGGGGAGTGGGGACGGGGAGTGGGGACGGGGAGTGGGGACGGGGAGTGGGGACGGAGAGTGGGGACGGAGAGTGGCGACGGTGAGTGGCGACGGTGAGTGGGGACGGGGAGTGGGGACGGGGAGTGGGGACGGGGAGTGGGGTCGGTTAGTGGGGACGGTTAGTGGGGACGGTTAGTGGGGACGGTTAGTGGGGGCGGGGAGTGGGGGCGGGGTGTGGGGGCGGGGAGTGGGGGCGGGGAGTGGGGGCGGGGAGTGGGGGCGGGGAGTGGGGGCGGGGAGTGGGGGCGGGGAGTGCGGAGTGGGGAGTGGGGAGTGGGGACGGTGAGTGGGGACGGTGAGTGGGGACGGTGAGTGGGGACGGGGAGTGGGGACGGAGAGTGGGGACGGGGAGTGGGGACGGGGAGTGGGGACGGGGAGTGGGGACGGGGAGTGGGGACGGGGAGTGGGGACGGAGAGTGGGGACGGAGAGTGGGGACGGAGAGTGGGGACGGAGAGTGGGGACGGAGAGTGGGGACGGGGAGTGGGGACGGGGAGTGGGGACGGGGAGTGGGGACGGGGAGTGTGGACGGGGAGTGTGGACGGGGAGTGGGGAGTGGGGACGGTTAGTGGGGTCGGGGAGTGAGGACGGTGAGTGGCGACGGTGAGTGGCGACGGTGAGTGGGGACGGGGAGTGGGGACGGGGAGTGGGGACGGGGAGTGGGGACGGGGAGTGGGGACGGTTAGTGGGGACGGTTAGTGGGGACGGTTAGTGGGGGCGGGGAGTGGGGGCGGGGTGTGGGGGCGGGGAGTGGGGGCGGGGAGTGGGGGCGGGGAGTGGGGACGGTTAGTGGGGTCGGGGAGTGGGGAGTGGGGAGTGGGGACGGGGAGTGGGGACGGGGAGTGGGGACGGAGAGTGGGGACGGGGAGTGGGGACGGGGAGTGGGGACGGGGAGTGGGGACGGGGAGTGGGGACGGGGAGTGGGGACGGAGAGTGGGGACGGAGAGTGGGGATGGAGAGTGGGGACGGGGAGTGGGGACGGGGAGTGTGGACGGGGAGTGTGGACGGGGAGTGGGGAGTGGGGACGGTTAGTGGGGTCGGGGAGTGAGGACGGGGAGTGGGGATGGAGAGTGGGGACGGTGAGTGGGGACGGGGAGTGGGGACGGGGAGTGGGGACGGGGAGTGGCGACGGGGAGTGGGGACGGAGAGAGGGGACGGAGAGAGGGGACGGTGAGTGGGGACGGAGAGAGGGGACGGTGAGTGGGGACGGTGAGTGGGGACGGGGAGTGGTGACGGTGAGTGGCGACGGTGAGTGGCGACGGGGAGTGGGGACGGGGAGTGGGGACGGGGAGTGGGGACGGGGAGTGGGGACGGTTAGTGGGGGCGGTTAGTGGGGGCGGGGAGTGGGGGCGGGGAGTGGGGGCGGGGAGTGGGGGCGGGGAGTGGGGGCGGGGAGTGGGGACGGTGGGTGGGGACGGTGGGTGGGGACGGTGGGTGGGGACGGGGAGTGGGGACGGGGTGTGCGGACGGTTAGTGGGGAAGGTTAGTGGGGACGGTTAGTGGGGGCGGGGAGTCGGGATGGGGAGTGGTGAGTGTGGACGGTTAGTGGGGACGGTTAGTGGGGTCGGGGAGTGGGGACGGGGAGTGGGGACGGGGAGTGGGGACGGGGAGTGGTGACGGGGAGTGGTGACGGAGGTGGGGACGGGGAGTGGGGACGGAGGTGTGGACGGTGAGTGGGAACGCTGAGTGGGAACGCTGAGTGGGAACGCTGAGTGGGAACGCTGAGTGGGAACGCTGAGTGGGGACGCTGAGTGGGGACGCTGAGTGGGGGCGGTTAGTGGGGGCGGTGTGTGGGGCCCGTTAGTGGGGGCGGGGAGTGGGGGCGGGGAGTGGGGGCGGGGAGTGGGGGCGGGGAGTGGGGGCGGGGAGTGGGGGCGGGGAGTGGGGGCGGGGACTGGGGGCGGGGAGTGGGGGCGGGGAGTGGGGGCGGGGAGTGGGGGCGGGGAGTGGGGGCGGGGAGTGGGGGCGGGGAGTGGGGGCGGGGTGTGGGGACGGGGTGTGGGGACGGGGTGTGGGGACGGGGAGTGGGGACGGAGAGTGGGGACGGAGAGTGGGGACGGAGAGTGGGGACGGAGAGTGGGGACGGAGAGTGGGGACGGTGAGTGGGGACTGTGAGTGGGGACGGGGATTGGGGACGGGGAGTGGGGACGGGGAGTGGGGACGGGGAGTGGGGACGGTGAGTGGCGACGGTGAGTGGCGACGGTGAGTGGGGACGGGGAGTGGGGACGGGGAGTGGGGACGGGGAGTGAGGACGGTTAGTGGGGACGGTTAGTGGGGGCGGGGAGTGGGGGCGGGGAGTGGGGACGGTTAGTGGGGTCGGGGAGTGGGGAGTGGGGAGTGGGGAGTGTGGACGGGGAGTGTGGACGGGGAGTGTGGACGGGGAGTGTGGACGGGGAGTGGGGAGTGGGGACGGTTAGTGGGGTCGGGGAGTGAGGACGGGGAGTGGGGACGGAGAGTGGGGACGGAGAGTGGGGACGGAGAGTGGGGACGGAGAGTGGGGACGGTGAGTGGGGACAGTGATTGGGGGCGGGGAGTGGGGGCGGGGAGTGGGGACGGAGAGTGGGGACGGAGAGTGGGGACGGAGAGTGGGGACGGAGAGTGGGGACGGTGAGTGGGGACGGGGAGTGGGGACGGGGAGTGGGGACGGGGAGTGGGGACGGGGAGTGGGGACGGGGAGTGGGGACGGGGAGTGGGGACGGGGAGTGGGGACGGTTAGTGGGGACGGTTAGTGGGGGCGGGGAGTGGGGACGGGGAGTGGGGACGGGGAGTGGGGACGGGGAGTGGGGACGGGGAGTGGGGACGGGGAGTGGGGACGGTTAGTGGGGACGGTTAGTGGGGGCGGGGAGTGGGGACGGGGAGTGGGGACGGGGAGTGGGGACGGGGAGTGGGGACGGTGGGTGGGGACGGTGGGTGGGGACGGGGAGTGGGGACGGGGTGTGGGGACGGTTAGTGGGGACGGTTAGTGGCGGCGGGGAGTCGGGACGGGGAGTGGGGACGGGGAGTGGGGACGGGGAGTGGGAGGTGGGGAAGGGGAGTGGGGACGGTTAGTGGGGACTGGGAGTGGGGACGGTTAGTGGGGTCGGGGAGTGGGGACGGGGAGTGGGGACGGGGAGTGGGGACGGGGAGTGGGGACGGTGAGTGGCGACGGTGAGTGGCGACGGTGAGTGGGGACGGGGAGTGGGGACGGGGAGTGGGGACGGGGAGTGGGGACGGGGAGTGGGGACGGTTAGTGGGGACGGTTAGTGGGGGCGGGGAGTGGGGACGGGGAGTGGGGACGGGGAGTGGGGACGGGGAGTGGGGACGGTTAGTGGGGACGGTTAGTGGGGACGGTTAGTGGGGGCGGGGAGTGGGGACGGGGAGTGGGGACGGGGAGTGGGGACGGGGAGTGGGGACGGGGAGTGGGGACGGGGAGTGGGGACGGTGGGTGGGGACGGGGAGTGGGGACGGGGTGTGGGGACGGTTAGTGGGGACGGTTAGTGGCGGCGGGGAGTCGGGACGGGGAGTGGGGACGGGGAGTGGGGACGGGGAGTGGGGACGGGGAGTGGGGACGGGGAGTGGGAGGTGGGGACGGGGAGTGGGGACGGTTAGTGGGGACGGGGAGTGGGGACGGTTAGTGGGGTCGGGGAGTGGGGACGGGGAGTGGGGACGGGGAGTGGGGACGGGGAGTGGTGACGGAGGTGGGGACGGGGAGTGGGGACGGGGAGTGGGGACGGGGAGTGGGAACGGGGAGTGGGAACGGGGAGTGGGGGCGGGGAGTGGGGACGGTTATTTGGGGCGGGGAGTGGGGACGGTGGGTGGGGACGGGGAGTGGGGACGGGGAGTGGGGACGGGGAGTGGGGGTGGTGAGTGGGGGCGGTTAGTGGGGGCGGTTAGTGGGGGCGGTTAGTGGGGGCTGTTAGTGGGGGCGGTTAGTGGGGGCGGTTTGTTGGGGCGGGGAGTGGGGGCGGGGAGTGGGGACGGTTATTTGGGGCGGGGAGTGGGGACGGTGGGTGGGGACGGGAGGTGGGGACGGGGAGTGGGGACGGTTAGTGGGGGCGGGGAGTGGGGGCGGGGAGTGGGGACGGTTATTTGGGGCGGGGAGTGGGGACGGTGGGTGGGGACGGGAGGTGGGGACGGGGAGTGGGGACGGGGAGTGGGGACGGGGGGTGGGGGCGGGGGCTGGGGGCGGGGGCTGGGGGCGGGGGGTGGGGGCGGGGAGTGGGGAGTGGGGAGTGGGGACGGGGAGTGGGGCGGAGAGTGGGGACGGAGAGTGGGGGCGGGGAGTGGGGGCGGGGAGTGGGGGCGGCGAGAGGGGACGGGGAGTGGGGACGGGGAGTGGGGACGGTTAGTGGGGACGGTTAGTGGGGGCAGGGAGTGGGGACGGTGGGTGGGGACGGGGAGTGGGGGCGGGGGGTGGGGGGTGGGGGCGTGGGGTAGGGGCGGGGGGTGGGGGCGGGGTGTGGGGACGGAGAGTGGGGGCGGGGAGTGGGGACGGTGGGTGGGGACGGGGCGTGGGGACGGGGCATGGGGACGGGGCGTGGGGACGGGGCGTGGGGACAGGGAGTGGGGACGGTTAGTGGGGACGGTTAGTGGGGGCGGGGAGTGGGGACGGTTATTGGGGGTGGGAGTGGGGACGGTGGGTGGGGACGGGGAGTGGGGACGGGGGGTGGGGACGGGGGGCGGGGGGTGGGGACGGGGCGTGGGGACGGGGAGTGGGGAGTGGGGAGTGGGGAGTCGGGACGGGGAGTGGGGACGGTTAGTGGGGTCGGGGAGTGGGGACGGGGAGTGGGGACGGGGAGTGGGGACTGGGAGTGGGGACGGGGAGTGGGGACGGGGAGTGGGGAGGGGGAGTGGGGAGGGGGAGTGGGGACGGAGGTGGGGACGGGGAGTGGGGACGGTGTGTGGGAACGGTTAGTGGGGGCGGTTAGTGGGGGCGGTTAGTGGGGGCGGTTAGTGGGGGCGGTTAGTGGGGGCGGTTAGTGGGGCCGGTTAGTAGGGAGTGGGGAGTGGGGACGGTGAGTGGGGACGGTGAGTGGGGACGGGGAGTGGGGACGGGGAGTTGGGACGGAGAGTTGGGACGGAGAGTGGGGACGGGGAGTGGGGACGGGGAGTGGGGACGGGGAGTGGGGACGGGGAGTGGGGACAGGGAGTGGGGAGTGGGGACGGGGATTGGGGACGGTTAGTGGGGTCGGGGAGTGGGGACGGGTAGTGGGGAGTGGGGACGGGGTGTGGGGACGGGGAGTGGGGACGGAGAGTGGGGACGGAGAGTGGGGACGGAGAGTGGGGACGGGGAGTGGGGAAGGGGAGTGCGGACGGGGAGTGGGGAAGGGGAGTGGGGACGGGGAGTGGGGACGGGGAGTGGGGACGGGGAGTGGGGACGGAGAGTGTGGACGGGGAGTGGGGACGGAGAGTGGGGACGGGGAGTGGGGACGGGGAGTGGGGACGGAGAGTGGGGCCGGAGAGTGGGGACCGAGAGTGGGGACGGTGAGTGGCGACGGGGAGTGGGGACAGGGAGTGGGGACGGGAAGTGGGGACGGTTAGTGGGGACGGTGAGTGGGGGTGGTAAGTGGGGGCGGGGAGTGGGGGCGGGGAGTTCGGGCGGGAGTGGGTGCGGGGAGTGGGGGCGGGGAGTGGGGGCGGGGAGTGGGGGCGGGGAGTGGGGGCGGGGAGTGGGGGCGGGGAGTGGGGGCGGTTAGTGGGGGCGGTTAGTGGGGGCGGGGATTGGGGACGGTTAGTGGGGGCGGGGATTGGGGACGGTTATTGGGGGCGGGGAGTGGGGACGGGGAGTGGGGACGGGGAGTGGGGACGGGGAGTGGGGACGGGGAGTGGGGACGGGGAGCGGGGTCGGGCAGCGGGGTCGGGGAGCGGGGTCGGGCAGCGGGGACGGGGAGCGGGGACGGGGAGCGGGGACGGGGAGCGGGGACGGGGAGCGGGGACGGGGAGCGTCGACGGTGAGCGGGGACGGGGACGGAGAGCGGGGACGGGGAGCGGGGACGGGGAGCGGGGACGGTTAGCGGGGACGGTGGGTGGGGAAGGCGGGTGGGGACGGCGGGTGGGGACGGCGGGTGGGGACGGCGAGTGGGGAGTGGGGACGGGGTGTGGCGACGGGGAGTGGCGACGGGGATGGGGTCGGGGAGCGGGGTCGGGGTGCGGGGACGGGGAGCGGGGACGGTGAGCGGGGACGGGGAGCGGGGACGGGGAGCGGGGACGGGGAGCGGGGACGGGGAGCGGGGACGGGGAGCGGGGACAGGGTCGGAGAGCGGGGACGGGGAGCGGGGACGGGGAGCGGGGACAGTTAGTGGGGACGGGGAGTGGGGACGGGGAGTGGGGACGGGGACTGGGGACGGGGAGTGGGGACGGGGAGTGGGGACGGGGAGTGGGGACGGTGAGTGGGGGCGGTGAGTGGGGGCGGCGAGTGGGGGCGGGGAGTGGGGGAGGGGAGTGGGGGCGGGGAGTGGGGGCGGGGAGTGGGGGCGGGGACGGTTATTGGGGGCGGGGGGTAAGGGCGGGGAGTGGGGACGGGGAGTGGGGACGGGGAGTGGGGAGTGGGGAGTGGGGACGGTGAGTGGGGATGGGGAGTGGGGACGGGGAGTGGGGACGGGCAGTGGGGACGGAGAGTGGGGACGGGGAGTGGGGAGTGGGGACGGGGAGTGGGGACGGGGAGTGGGGACGGTTAGTGGGGTCGGGGAGTGGGGACGGGGAGTGGGGAAGGGGAGTGGGGACGGTGAGTGGGGACGGTGAGTGGGGACGGAGGTGGGGACGGAGGTGGGGACGGGGAGTGGGCACGGAGGTGGGGACGGTGAGTGGGAACGGTTAGAGGGGGCGGTTAGTGGGGGCGGTTAGTGGGGGCGGTTAGTGGGGGCGGTTAGTGGGGGCGGGGAGTGGGGACGGGGCGTGGGGACGGTTAGTGGGGACGGGGAGTGGGGACGGGGAGTGGGGACGGGGAGTGGGGACGGGGCGTGGGGACGGTGAGTGGGGACGG
The DNA here is from genome assembly GCF_036365525.1 of Heterodontus francisci. Taxonomy (NCBI): domain Eukaryota; kingdom Metazoa; phylum Chordata; class Chondrichthyes; order Heterodontiformes; family Heterodontidae; genus Heterodontus; species Heterodontus francisci. Next base: position 161,658 of record NW_027140285.1, read on the forward strand.
GGAGTGGGGACCGGGAGTGGGGATGGGGAGTGGGGACGGAGAGTGGGGACGGAGAGTGGGGACGGAGAGTGGGGATGGTGAGTTGCGACGGGGAGTGGGGACGGGGAGTGGGGACGGGGAGTGGGGACGGTGAGTGGGGGTGGGGAGTGGGGGCGGGGAGTGGGGGCGGGGAGTGGGGACGGTTAGTGGGGGCGGGGATTGGGGACGGGGAGTGGGGACGGGGAGTGGGGACGGTGAGTGGGGGCGGGGATTGGGGACGGTTATTGGGGACGGTGAGTGGGGACGGTGAGTGGGGACGGTGAGTGGGGACGGGGAGTGGGGACGGGGAGTGGGGACGGGGAGTGGGGACGGGGAGTGGGGACGGGGAGTGGGAAGTGGGGACGGGGAGTGGGGACGGGGAGTGGGGAAGGGGAGTGGGGAAGGGGAGTGGGGAAGGGGAGTGGGGAGTGGGGAGTGGGGACGGTGAGTGGGGACGGGGAGTGGGGACGGGGAGTGGGGACGGGGAGTGGGGACGGGGAGTGGGAAGTGGGGACGGGGAGTGGGGACGGGGAGTGGGGACGGGGAGTGGGGACGGTTATTGGGGTCGGGGAGTGGGGACTGGGAGTGGGGACGGGGAATGGGGACGGGGAGTGGTGACGGGGAGTGGGGAGTTGGGACGGGGAGTGGGGACGGGGAGTGGGGAGTGGGGAGTGGGGACGGGGAGTGGGGAGTGGGGAGTGGGGACGGTTAGTGGGGTCGGGGAGTGGGGAGTGGGGAGTAGGGAGTGGGGACGGGGAGTGGGGACGGAGAGTGGGGACGGAGAGTGGGTACAGAGAGTGGGTACGGAGAGTGGGTACGGAGAGTGGGGACGGTTAGTGGGGACGGTTAGTGGGGACGGGGATTGGGGACGGTTATTGGGGACGGGGAGTGGGGACGGGGAGTGGGGACGGAGAGTGGGGACGGGGAGTGGGAAGTGGGGACGGGGAGTGGGGACGGGGAGTGGGGACGGGGAGTGGGGAAGGTGAGTGGGGACGGTTAGTGGGGTCGGGGAGTGGGGAAGGGGAGTGGGGAGTGGGGAGTGGGGACGGTGAGTGGGGACGGTGAGTGGGGACGATGAGTGGGGAAGGGGAGTGGGGACGGGGAGTGGGGACGGGGAGTGGGGACGGGGAGTGGGGACGGGGAGTGGGGACGGGGAGTGGGAAGTGGGGACGGGGAGTGGGGACGGGGAGTGGGGACGGGGAGTGGGGACGGGGAGTGGGGACGGTTATTGGGATCGGGGAGTGGGGACGGGGAGTGGGAACGGGGAGTGGGGACAGGGAGTGGGGAGTGGGGACGGGGGGTGGGGACGGTGGGTGGGGACGGGGGGTGGGGACGGGGGGTGGGGACGGGGGGTGGGGACGGGGGGTGGGGACGGGGAGTGGGGACGGGGAGTGGGGACGGGGAGTGGGGAGTGGGGAGTGGGGACGGGGAGTGGGGACGGTTAGTGGGGTCGGGGAGTGGGGAGTGGGGAGTGGGGAGTGGGGACGGGGAGTGGGGACGGAGAGTGGGGACGGAGAGTGGGGACGGGGAGTGGGGACGGGGAGTGGGGACGGGGAGTGGGGACGGGGAGTGGGGAGTGGGGACGGTTAGTGGGGTCGGGGAGTGAGGACGGGGAGTGGGGACGGAGAGTGGGGACGGAGAGTGGGGGCGGGGAGTGGGGACGGGGAGTGGGGACGGGGAGTGGGGACGGGGAGTGGGGACGGGGAGTGGGGACGGGGAGTGGGGAGTGGGGAGTGGGGACGGGGAGTGGGGACGGTTAGTGGGGTCGGGGAGTGGGGAGTGGGGAGTGGGGAGTGGGGACGGGGAGTGTGGACGGGGAGTGGGGACGGAGAGTGGGGACGGAGAGTGGGGACGGAGAGTGGGGACGGAGAGTGGGGACGGGGAGTGGGGACGGGGAGTGGGGAGTGGGGACGGTTAGTGGGGTCGGGGAGTGAGGACGGGGAGTGGGGACGGGAGTGGGACGGAGAGTGGGGACGGAGAGTGGGGACGGAGTGTGGGGACGGGGGGGGGGAGTGGGGAGTGGGGACGGGTGAGTGGGACGGTGAGTGAGTGGGGACGGTGAGTGGGGACGGTGAGTGGGGACGAGTGGACGAGTGGGGAGGGGAGTGGGGACGGGGAGTGGGGACGGAGGAGGTGGGGGCGGTGAGTGGGGACGGTGACTGGGGACGGTGAGTGGGGACGGTGAGTGGGGACAGTGATTGGGGGCGGGGAGTGGGGGCGGGGAGTGGGGGCGGGGAGTGGGGGAGGGGAGTGGGGGCGGGGAGTGGGGGCGGGGAGTGGGGACGGGGAGTGGGGACGGGGAGTGGGGACGGGGAGTGGGGACGGGGAGTGGGGACGGTTAGTGGGGACGGTTAGTGGGGACGGTTAGTGGGGACGGTTAGTGGGGACGGTTAGTGGGGTCGGGGAGTGGGGACGGGGAGTGGAAACGAGGTGTGGGGACGGGGAGTGGGGAGTGGGGAGTGGGGACGGGGGTGGGGACGGGGGTGGGGACGGGGTGGGGACGGGGGTGGGGACGGGGGGTGGGGAAGGGGGGTGGGGACGGGGAGTTGGGACGGGGAGTGGGGAGTGGGGACGGGGAGTGGGGACGGGGAGTGGGGACGGGGAGTGGGGACGGTTAGTGGGGACGGGGAGTGGGGAGTGGGGAGTGGGGACGGTTAGTGGGGTCGGGGAGTGGGGAGTGGGGGCGGTGAGTGGGGATGGGGAGTGGGGACGGGGAGTGGGGACGGGGAGTGGGGACGGGGAGTGGGGACGGAGAGTGGGGACGGGGAGTGGGAAGTGTGGACGGGGAGTGGGGACGGGGATTGGGGACGGGGATTGGGGAGGGGGAGTGGTGACGGGGAGTGGGGACGGTTAGTGGGGTCAGGGAGTGGGGAGTGGGGACGGGGAGTGGGGACGGGGAGTGGGAAGTGGGGACGGGGAGTGGGGACGGGGAGTGGGAACGGTGAGTGGGGACCGTTAGTGGGGTCGGGGAGTGGGGACGGGGAGTGGGAACGGGGAGTGGGGACGGGGAGTGGGGACGGGGAGTGGGGACGGGGAGTGGGGAGTGGGGAGTGGGGACGGGGGGTGGGGACGGGGGGTGGGGACGGGGGGTGGGGACGGGGAGTGGGGAGTGGGGAGTGGGGACGGGGAGTGGGACGGGGAGTGGGGACGGGGAGTGGGGACGGGGAGTGGGGACGGGGAGTGGGGACGGTTAGTGGGGTCGGGGAGTGGGAACGCTGAGTGGGGACGGTGAGTGGGGGCGGTTAGTGGGGGCGGTTAGTGGGGGCGGTTAGTGGGGGCGGTTAGTGGGGGCGTTTAGTGGGGGCGGTTAGTGGGGGCGGTTAGTGGGGGCGGTTAGTGGGGGCGGTTAGTGGGGACAGTTAGTGGGGACGGGGAGTGGGGACGGGGAGTGGGGACGGGGAGTGGGGACGGGGAGTGGGGACGGGGAGTGGGGACGGGGAGTGGGGACGGGGAGTGGGGACGGGGAGTGGGGACGGTTAGTGGGGACGGTTAGTGGGGGCGGGGAGTGGGGACGGGGAGTGGGGACGGGGAGTGGGGACGGGGAGTGGGGACGGTGGGTGGGGACGGTGGGTGGGGACGGGGAGTGGGGACGGGGTGTGGGGACGGTTAGTGGGGACGGTTAGTGGGGACGGTTAGTGTCGGCGGGGAGTGGGGACGGGGAGTGGGGAGTGGGGACGGGGAGTGGGGACGGTTAGTGGGGACGGTTAGTGGGGACGGTTAGTGGGGACGGTTAGTGGGGTCGGGGAGTGGGGACGGGGAGTGGGGACGGGGAGTGGGGACGGGGAGTGGGGACGGGGAGTGGGGACGGGGAGTGGGGACGGGGAGTGGGGACGGAGGTGTGGTCAGTGAGTGGGAACGCTGAGTGGGAACGCTGAGTGGGGACGGTGAGTGGGGGCGGTTAGTGGGGGCGGTTAGTAGGGGCGGTTTGTAGGGGCGGTTAGTGTGGGCGGTTAGTGGGGGCGGTTAGTGGGGGCAGTTAGTGGGGGCGGGGAGTGGGGGTGGGGAGTGGGGGCGGGGTGTGGGGACGGTGGGTGGGAACGGGGAGTGAGGACGGGGAGTCGGGACGGTTAGTGGGGGCGGGGAGTGGGGGCGGGGAGTGGGGACGGTTATTTGGGGCGGGGAGTGGGGACGGTGGGTGGGGACGTGAGGTGGGGACGGGGAGTGGGGACGGGGAGTGGGGACGGGGAGTGGGGACGGGGGGTGGGGACGGGGGCTGGGGGCGGGGGGTGGGGGCGGGGGTTGGGGGCGGGGAGTGGGGACGGAGAGTGGGGATGGAGAGTGGGGACGGAGAGTGGGGACGGAGAGAGGGGACGGTTAGTGGGGACGGTTAGTGGGGTCGGGGAGTGGGGACGGGGAGTGGGGACGGGGAGTGGGTACGGGGAGTGGGGACGGGGAGTGGGGAGTGGGGACGGTGAGTGGGGACGGGGAGTGGGGACGGGGAGTGGGGACGGGGAGTGGGGACAGGGAGTGATGACGGGGAGTGGGGACGGGGAGTGGGGACGGGGAGTGGGGACGGTTAGTGGGGTCGGGGAGTGGGGACGGTGAGTGGGGACGGAGAGTAGGGACGGTGAGTGGGGACGGGGAGTGCGGACGGGGAGTGGGGACGGGGAGTGGGGACGGGGAGTGGGGACGGGGAGTGGGGACGGGGAGTGGGGACGGGGAGTGGGGACGGGGAGTGGAGATGGGGAGTGGAGACGGGGAGTGGGGACGGGGAGTGGGGACGGGGAGTGGGGACGGGGAGTGGGGACGGTGAGTGGGGGCGGTGAGTGGGGGCGGTGAGTGGGGGCGGTGAGTGGGGGCGGTGAGTGGGGGCGGTGAGTGCGGGCGGTGAGTGGGGGCGGTGAGTGGGGGCGGGGAGTGTGGGCGGGGAGTGTGGGCGGGGAGTGGGGGCGGGGAGTGGGGGCGGGGAGTGGGGGCGGGGAGTGGGGGCGGGGAGTGGGGGCGGGGAGTGGGGGCGGGGAGTGGGGACGGTGGGAGGGGACGGGGAGTGGGGGCGGGGGGTGGGTCGGGGGGTAGGGGCGGGGGGTGGGGGCGAGGGGTGGGGACGGAAAGTGGGGGCGGGGAGTGTGGACGGTGGGTGGGGACGGGGCGTGGGGACGGGGCGTGGGGACGGGGAGTGGGGACGGTTAGTGGGGAGGGGGTGGGGAGTGGGGACGGTGGGTGGGGACGGGGAGTGGGGACGGGGGGTGGGGACGGGGGGCGGGGGGTGGGGACGGGGCGTGGGGAGTGGGGACGGGGAGTGGGGACGGGGAGTGGGGAGTGGGGAGTGGGGAGTGGGGACGGGGAGTGGGGACGGTTAGTGGGGTCGGGGAGTGGGGACTGGGAGTGGGGACGGGGAGTGGGGACGGGGAGTGGGGAGGGGGAGTGGGGACGGAGGTGGGGACGGGGAGTGGGGACGGGGAGTGGGGACGGAGGTGGGGACGGTGTGTGGGAACGGTTAGTGGGGGCGGTTAGTGGGGCGGTTAGTGGGGGCGGTTAGTGGGGCCGGTTAGTGGGGCCGGTTAGTGGGGGCGGGGAGTGGGGGCGGGGCGTGGGGAAGGTTAGTGGGGACGGTTAGTGGGGACGGGGAGTGGGGACGGGGAGTGGGGACGGTGAGTGGGGACGGTGAGTGGGGACGGTGAGTGGGGACGGGGAGTGGGGACGGGGAGTGGGGACGGGGAGTGGGGACGGGGAGTGGGGACGGAGAGTGGGGACGGAGACTGGGGACGGGGAGTGGGGACGGGGAGTGGGGACGGGGAGTGGGGAGTGGGGACGGGGAGTGGGGTCGGTTAGTGGGGTCGGGGAGTGGGGATGGGTAGTGGGGAGTGGGGAATGGGAGTGGGGACGGGGAGTGGGGACGGAGAGTGGGGACGGAGAGTGGGGACGGAGAGTGGGGACGGGGAGTGGGGACGGGGAGTGCGGACGGGGAGTGGGGACGGGGAGTGGGGACGGGGAGTGGGGACGGGGAGTGGGGACGGGGAGTGGGGACGGGGAGTGGGGACGGAGAGTGGGGACGGGGAGTGGGGACGGGGAGTGGGGACGGAGAGTGGGGACGGAGAGTGGGGACGGAGAGTGGGGACGGAGCGTGGGGACGGTGAGTGGCGACGGGGAGTGGGGACGGGGAGTGGGGACGGGGAGTGGGGACGGGGAGTGGGGACGGGGAGTGGGGACGGTTAGTGGGGACGGTGAGTGGGGGTGGTGAGTGGGGGCGGGGAGTGGGGGCGGGGAGTGGGGGCGGGGAGTGGGGGCGGGGAGTGGGGGCGCGGAGTGGGGGCGGGGAGTGGGGGCGGGGATTGGGGACGGTTAGTGGGGGCGGGGATTGGGGACGGTTATTGGGGGCGGGGAGTGGGGACAGGGAGTGGGGACGGGGAGTGGGGACGGGGAGTGGGGACGGGGAGTGGGGACGGGGAGTGGGGACGGGGAGTGGGGACCCGGAGTGGGGACGGGGAGCGGGGTCGGGCAGCGGGGTCGGGGTGCGGGGCCGGGCAGCGGGGACGGGGAGCGGGGACGGGGAGCGGGGACGGGGAGCGTCGACGGTGAGCGGGGACGGGGACGGAGAGCGGGGACGGGGAGCGGGGACGGGGAGCGGGGACGGTTAGTGGGGACGGTGAGTGGGGACGGGGGGTGAGGACGGCGGGTGGGGAAGGCGGGTGGGGACGGCGGGTGGGGACGGGGAGTGGGGACTGGGAGTGGGGACGGGGAGTGGGGACGGGGAGTGGGGAGGGGGAGTGGGGAGGGGGAGTGGGGACGGAGGTGGGGACGGGGAGTGGGGACGGAGGTGGGGACGGTGTGTGGGAACGGTTAGTGGGGGCGGTTAGTGGGGCGGTTAGTGGGGGCGGTTAGTGGGGCCGGTTAGTGGGGGCGGGGAGTGGGGGCGGGGCGTGGGGACGGTTAGTGGGGACGGTTAGTGGGGACGGTTAGTGGGGACGGGGAGTGGGGACGGGGAGTGGGGACGGGGGAGTGGGGAGTGGGGAGTGGGGATGGTGTGTGGGGAGTGGGGAGTGGGGACGGTGAGTGGGGACGGGGAGTGGGGACGGGGAGTGGGGACGGGGAGTGGGGACGGGGAGTGGGGACGGAGAGTGGGGACGGAGAGTGGGGACGGGGAGTGGGGACGGGGAGTGGGGAGTGGGGACGGGGAGTGGGGACAGTTAGTGGGGTCGGGGAGTGGGGATGGGTAGTGGGGAGTGGGGACGGGGAGTGGGGACGGAGAGTGGGGACGGAGAGTGGGGACGGTTATTGGGGGCGGTAATTGGGGGCGGGGAGTGGGGACAGGGAGTGGGGACGGGGAGTGGGGACGGGGAGTGGGGACGGGGAGTGGGGACCCGGAGTGAGGACGGGGAGCGGGGTCGGGCAGCGGGGTCGGGGTGCGGGGTCGGGCAGCGGGGATGGGGAGCGGGGACGGGGAGCGGGGACGGGGAGCGTCGACGGTGAGCGGGGACGTGGACGGAGAGCGGGGACGGGGAGCGGGGACGGGGAGCGGGGACGGTTAGTGGGGACGGTGAGTGGGGACGGTGAGTGGGGACGGGGGGTGGGGACGGCGGGTGGGGAAGGCGGGTGGGGACGGCGGGTGGGGACGGGGAGTGGGGACTGGGAGTGGGGAGTGGGGACGGTGTGTGGGAACGGTTAGTGGGGGCGGTTAGTGGGGCGGTTAGTGGGGGCGGTTAGTGGGGCCGGTTAGTGGGGGCGGGGAGTGGGGGCGGGGCGTGGGGACGGTTAGTGGGGACGGTTAGTGGGGACGGTTAGTGGGGACGGGGAGTGGGGACGGGGAGTGGGGACGGGGAGTGGGGACGGGGAGTGGGGAGTGGGGAGTGGGGAGTGGGGAGTGGGGATGGTGAGTGGGGAGTGGGGACGGTGAGTGGGGACAGGGAGTGGGGACGGGGAGTGGGGACGGGGAGTGGGGACGGGGAGTGGGGACGGAGAGTGGGGACGGAGAGTGGGGACGGGGAGTGGGGACGGGGAGTGGGGAGTGGGGACGGGGAGTGGGGACAGTTAGTGGGGTCGGGGAGTGGGGATGGGTAGTGGGGAGTGGGGACGGGGAGTGGGGACGGAGAGTGGGGACGGAGAGTGGGGACGGAGAGTGGGGACGGGGAGTGGGGACGGGGAGTGCGGACGGGGAGTGGGGACGGGGAGTGGGGACGGGGAGTGGGGATGGGGAGTGGGGACGGGGAGAGCGGACGGAGAGTGGGGACGGAGAGTGGGGACGGGGAGTGGGGACGGGGAGTGGGGACGGGGAGTGGGGACGGGGAGTGGGGACCCGGAGTGGGGACGGGGAGCGGGGTCGGGCAGCGGGGTCGGGGTGCGGGGTCGGGCAGCGGGGACGGGGAGCGGGGACGGGGAGCGTCGAAGGTGAGCGGGGACGGGGACGGAGAGCGGGGACGGGGAGCGGGGACGGGGAGCGGGGACGGTTAGTGGGGACGGTGAGTGGGGACGGGGGGTGGGGACGGCGGGTGGGGAAGGCGGGTGGGGACGGTGGGTGGGGACGGCGAGTGGGGAGTGGGGACGGGGAGTGGGGACGGGGAGTGGCGACGGGGAGTGGCGACGGGGAGCGGGGTCGGGGAGCGGGGTCGGGGAGCGGGGTCGGGGAGCGGGGTCGGGGAGCGGGGACGGGGAGCGGGGACGGGGAGCGGGGACGGGGAGCGGGGACGGGGAGCGGGGACGGGGACGGAGAGCGGGGACGGGGAGCGGGGACGGGGAGCGGGGGACAGTTAGTGGGGACGTAAAGTGGGGACGGGGAGTGGGGACGGGGAGTGGGGACGGGGAGTGGGGACGGTTAGTGGGGACGGGGAGTGGGGGCGGGGAGTGGGGGCGGGGAGTGGGGGAGGGGACGGTTATTGGGGGCGGGGAGTAGGGATGGGGAGTGGGCACGATGGGTGGGGACGGGGAGTGGGGCCGGTGAGTGGGGCCGGTGAGTGGGGCCGGTGAGTGGGGCCGGTGAGTGGGGCCGGTGAGTGGGGCCGGTGAGTGGGGGCGGTGAGTGGGGGCGGTGAGTGGGGGCGGTTAGTGGGGGCGGTTAGTGGGGGCGGTTAGTGGGGGCGGTTAGTGGGGGCGGGGAGTGAGGGCGGGGAGTGGGGGCGGGGAGTGGGGGCGGGGAGTGGGGACGGTTATTGGGGGCGGGGAGTGGGGACGCTGGGTGGGGACGGGGCGTGGGGACGGGGCGTGGGGACGGGGCGTGGGGACGGGGTGTGGGGAATTGGCGTGGGGACGGCATGTGGGGACGGCGCGTGGGGACGGCGCGAGGGGACGGCGCGTGGGGACGGCGCTTGGGGATGGGGGGTGGGGACGGCGGGTGGGGACGGAGAGTGGGGAAGGAGAGTGGGGAAGAAGAGTGGGGAAGGAGAGTGGGGAGTGGGGACGGGGAGTGGGGACGGGGACTGGGGACGGGGAGTAGGGACGGATAGCGGGGACGGGGAGTGGGGACGGAGGTGGGAACGGTGAGTGGCTACGGGGAGTGGGGACGGGGAGTGGGGACGGGGAGTGGGGACGGGGAGTGGGGGTGGGGAGTGGGGTCGGGGAGTGGGGACGGGGAGTGGGGAAGGGGAGTGGGGGCGGTTAGTGAGCTCGGGGAGTGGGTACGGGGAGTGGGGTCGGGGAGTGGGGTCGGGCAGTGGGGTCGGGTAGAGGGGTCGGGTAGTGGGGGCGGGGAGTGGGGAGTGGGAGCGGTCAGTGGGGACGGGGAGTGGGGACGGCGAGTGGGGACGGCGAGTGGGGACGGCGAGTGGGGACGGCGAGTGGGGAAGGCGAGTGGGGAAGGCGTGTGGGGAAGGCGAGTGGGGACGGAGAGTGGGGACGGGGAGTGGGGACGGCGAGTGGGGACGGCGAGTGGGGACGGCGAGTGGGGACGGCGAGTGGGGACGGCGAGTGGGGACGGGGCGTGGGGACGGCGCGTGGGGACGGCGCGTGGTGACGGCGCGAGGGGACGGCGCGTGGGGACGGCGCTTGGGGACGGGGGGTGGGGACGGAGAGTGGGGAAGGAGAGTGGGGAAGGAGAGTGGGGAAGGAGAGTGGGGAGTGGGGACGGGGAGTGGGGACGGGGACTGGGGACGGGGAGTGGGGACGGATAGCGGGGACGGATAGCGGGGACTGGGAGTGGGGACGGAGGTGGGAACGGTGAGTGGCTACGGGGAGTGGGGACGGGGAGTGGCGACGGGGAGTGGGGACGGGGAGTGGGGGCGGGGAGTGGGGGCGGGGAGTGGGGTCGGGGAGTGGGGTCGGGGAGTGGGGACGGGGAGTGGGGACGGGGAGTGGGGGCGGTTAGTGAGCTCGGGGAGTGGGGACGGGGAGTGGGGTCGGGGAGTGGGGTCGGGGAGTGGGGTCGGGGAGTGGTTTCGGGTAGTGGGGTCGGAGTGTGGGGTCGGGGTGTGGGGGCGGGGAGTGGGGGCGGGGAGTGGGGAGTGGGAGCGGTGAGTGGGGACGGGGAGTGGGGACGGGGCGTGGGAAAGGTGAGAGGGGACAGAGAGTGGGGACGGAGAGAGCAGACGGAGAGTGGGGACGGGGCGCGGGACTGGGAGCGGGGACGGGGAGAGGGACGGGGAGAGGGGACGGGGAGAGGGGACGGGGAGAGGGACGGGGAGAGGGGGACGGCGACCGGGGACGGAGAGAGGGGACGGAGAGTGGGGACGGAGAGGGGGGTCGGAGAGGGGGGACGGAGAGCGGCTAAAGTGAGTGGGGACGGAGAGTGGGGACGGGAGAGTGGGGACGGTGAGTGGGGACGGGGAGTGGGGACGGGGAGTGGGGACTGGGAGTGGGGACGGGGAGTGGGGACGGGGATGGGGACGGTGAGTGGGGACGGGGAGTGGGGACGGGGAGTGGGGACGGGGAGTGGCGACGGGGAGTGGCGACGGGGAGTGGCGACGGGGAGTGGCGACGGGGAGCGGGGTCGGGGAGCGGGGTCGGGGAGCGGGGTCGGGGAGCGGGGTCGGGGAGCGGGGTCGGGGGAGCGGGGACGGGGGAGCGGGGACGGGGGAGCGGGGACGGGGAGCGGGGACGGGGACGGAGAGCGGGGGACGGGGAGCGGGGACGGGGAGCGGGGACAGTTAGTGGGGACGTAAAGTGGGGACGGGGAGTGGGGACGGGAGTGGGGACGGTTAGTGGGGACGGGGAGTGGGGGCGGGGAGTGGGGGCGGGGAGTGGGGGAGGGGACGGTTATTGGGGCGGGGAGTAGGGGATGGGGAGTAGGCACGATGGGTGGGGACGGGGAGTGGGGCCGGTGAGTGGGGCCGGTGAGTGGGGGCCGGTGAGTGGGGCCGGTGAGTGGGGCCGGTGCGTGGGGGCGGTGAGTGGGGGCGGTTAGTGGGGGCGGTTAGTGGGGGCGGTTAGTGGGGGCGGTTAGTGGGGGCGGGGAGTGAGGGCGGGGAGTGGGGGCGGGGAGTGGGGGCGGGGAGTGGGGACGGTTATTGGGGGCGGGGAGTGTGGACGCTGGGTGGGGGACGGGGCGTGGGGGACGGGGAGTGGGGACGGCGAGTGGGGACGGCGAGTGGGGACGGCGAGTGGGGACGGGGCGTGGGGACGGGGCGTGGGGACGGGGCGTGGGGACGGGGGCGTGGGGACGGGGCGTGGGGACGGGCATGTGGGGACGGCGCGTGGGGACGGCGCGAGGGGACGGCGCGTGGGGACGGCGCTTTGGGGGACGGGGGGGGGGTGGGGGGACGCGGCGGGTGGGGACGGAGAGTGGGGAAGGAGAGTGGGGAAGAAGAGTGGGGAAGGAGAGTGGGGAGTGGGGACGGGGAGTGGGGACGGGGACTGGGGACGGGGAGTGGGGACGGATAGCGGGGACGGGGAGTGGGGACGGAGGTGGGAACGGTGAGTGGCTACGGGGAGTGGGGACGGGGAGTGGGGACGGGGAGTGGGGACGGGGAGTGGGGGTGGGGAGTGGGGTCGGGGAGTGGGGACGGGGAGTGGGGAAGGGGAGTGGGGGCGGTTAGTGAGCTCGGGGAGTGGGTACGGGGAGTGGGGTCGGGGAGTGGGGTCGGGCAGTGGGGTCGGGTAGTGGGGTCGGGTAGTGGGGGCGGGGAGTGGGGAGTGGGAGCGGTCAGTGGGGACGGCGAGTGGGGACGGCGAGTGGGGACGGCGAGTGGGGACGGCGAGTGGGGACGGCGAGTGGGGACGGCGAGTGGGGAAGGCGAGTGGGGAAGGCGTGTGGGGAAGGCGAGTGGGGACGGGGAGTGGGGACGGGGAGTGGGGACGGCGAGTGGGACGGCGAGTGGGGACGGCGAGTGGGGACGGGCGAGTGGGGACGGGGCGTGGGGGACGGCGCGTGGGGACGGCGCGTGGGGACGGCGCGTGGGGACGGCGCGAGGGGACGGCGCTTGGGGACGGGGGGTGGGGACGGCGGGTGGGGACGGCGGGTGGGGACGGAGAGTGGGGAAGGAGAGTGGGGAAGGAGAGTGGGGAAGGAGAGTGGGGAGTGGGGACGGGGAGTGGGGACGGGGACCTGGGGACGGGGAGTGGGGACGGATAGCGGGGACGGATAGCGGGGACTGGAGTGGGGACGGAGGTGGGAACGGTGAGTGGCTACGGGGAGTGGGGACGGGGAGTGGCGACGGGGAGTGGGGACGGGGAGTGGGGGGCGGGGAGTGGGGGCGGGGAGTGGGGTCGGGGAGTGGGGTCGGGGAGTGGGGACGGGGAGTGGGGGGGACGGGGAGTGGGGGCGGTTAGTGAGCTCGGGGAGTGGGGGACGGGGAGTGGGGTCGGGGAGTGGGGTCGGGGAGTGGGGTCGGGGAGTGGTTTCGGGTAGTGGGGTCGGGGTGTGGGGTCGGGGTGTGGGGGGCGGGGAGTGGGGGCGGGGAGTGGGGAGTGGGAGCGGTGAGTGGGGACGGGGAGTGGGGACGGAGAGAGCAGACGGAGAGTGGGGACGGGGCGCGGGGGACTGGGAGCGGGGACGGGGAGAGGGGACGGGGAGAGGGGGACGGGGAGAGGGGACGGGGAGAGGGACGGGGAGAGGGGACGGGGAGAGGGGACGGGGAGAGGGGGACGGCGACCGGGGACGGAGAGAGGGGACGGAGAGTGGGGACGGAGAGGGGGGGTCGGAGAGGGGGGACGGAGAGCGGCTAAAGTGAGTGGGGACGGAGAGTGGGGACGGAGTGTGGGGACGGAGAGTGGGGACGGTGAGTGGGGACGGGGAGTGGGGACGGGGAGTGGGGACGGGGAGTGGGGACGGGGAGTGGGGACGGGGATGGGGACGGTGAGTGGGGACGGGAGTGGGGACGGGGAGTGGGGACGGGGAGTGGGGACGGGGAGTGGGGACGGGGAGTGGGGACGGGGAGTGGGGGCGGGGAGTGGGGGCGGGGAGTGGGGACGGGGAGTGGGGACGGGTGGTGGGGACGGTGGGTGGGGACGGTGGGTGGGGACGGTGGGTGGGGACGGTGAGTGGGGACGGGGTGTGGGGACGGTTAGTGGGGACGGTTAGTGGGGACGGGGCGTGGGGACGGCGCGTGGGGACGGCGCGTGGGGACGGCGCGTGGGGACGGCGCGAGGGGGACGGCGCGTGGGGACGGCGCTTGGGGACGGGGGGTGGGGACGGGGGGTGGGGACGGGGGGTGGGGACGGCGGGTGGGGGACGGAGAGTGGGGAAGGAGAGTGGGGAAGGAGAGTGGGGAGTGGGGACGGGGAGTGGGGACGGGGACTGGGGACGGGGACTGGGGACGGGGAGTGGGATGAGTGCGGACGGATAGCGGGGACTGGGAGTGGGGACGGAGGTGGGAACGGTGAGTGTCTACGGGGAGTGGGGACGGGGAGTGGGGACGGGGAGTGGGGACGGGGAGTGGGGACGGGGGGGCGGGGGAGTGGGGGCGGTGAGTGGGGGCGGTTAGTGGGGGCGGTTAGTGGGGGCGGGTCGTGGGGGGCGGGGAGTGGGGGCGGGGAGTGGGGGCGGGAGTGGGGGCGGGGAGTGGGGGCGGGGAGTGGGGGCGGGGAGTGGGGGCGGTGGGTGGGGTCGGTGGGTGGTGACGGTGGGTGGGAACGGGGAGTGGGAACGGGGAGTGGGGGACGGTTAGTGGGGGGCAGGGAGTGGGGACGGTTATTTGGGGCGAGGAGTGGGGACGGTGGGTGGGGATGGGGGGTGGGGACGGGGGGTGGGGACGGGGAGTGGGGACGGGGAGTGGGGACGGGAGGTGGGGATGCGAGGTGGGGACGGGCAGTGGGGACGGGCAGTGGGGACGGGCAGTGGGAGTGGGGAGTGGGGAGTGGGGAGTGGGGAGTGGGGACGGGGAGTGGGGACGGAGAGTGGCGACGGGGTGTGGGGACGGGGAGTGGGACAGTTAGTGGGGTCGGGGAGTGGGGACGGGGAGTGGGGAGTGGGGAGTGGGGAATGGGAGTGGGGTGGGGGCGGAGAGTGGGGACGGGGAGTGGGGACGGTGGGTGGGGACGGGGCGTGGGGACGGGGAGTGGGGACGGGGAGTGGGGACGGTTAGTGGGGACGGTTAGTGGGGACGGTTAGTGGGGGCGGTTAGTGGGGGCGGGGAGTGGAGACGGTTATTGGGGGCGGGGAGTGGGGACGGTGGGTGGGGACGGGGAGTGGGGACGGGGAGTGGGAACGGGGAGTGGGGACGGGGGGTTGGGGCGGGGGGTGGGGGCGGGGAGTGGGGACGGGGAGTGGGGAGTGGGGAGTGGGGACGGGGAGTGGGGACGGGGAGTGGGGACGGAGAGTGAGGAGTGGAAGTGGGGACGGGGGAGTGGGGACGGGGAGTGGGGACGGGGAGTGGGGTCGGGGAGTGGGGACGGGGAGTGGGGACGGGGAGTGGGGACGGGGAGTGGGGAAGGGGAGTGGGGAAGGGGAGTGGGGAAGGGGAGTGGGGACGGGGGTGGGGACGGTGAGTGGGGGCGGTAGTGGGGGCGGTTAGTGGGGGCGGTTAGTGGGGGCGGTTAGTGGGGGCGGTTAGTGGGGGGCGGGGAGTGGGGACGGGGCGTGGGGACGGGGCGTGGGGACGGGGCGTGGGGACGGGGCGTGGGGACGGGGCGTGGTGACGGGGCGTGGGGACGGGGCGTGGGGACGGTTAGTGGGGACGGTTAGTGGGGACGGTTAGTGGGGGCGGTTATTGGGGGCGGGGAGTGGGGACAGTGGGTGGGGACGGGGAGTGGGGACGGGGAGTGGGGACGGGGGGTTGGGACGGGGGGTTGGGACGGGGGGTTGGGACGGGGGGTTGGGACGGGGGGTGGGGGCGGGGAGTGGGGACGGGGAGTGGGGAGTGGGACGGGGAGTGGGGACGGGGAGTGGGGACGGAGAGTGAGGAGTGGGGAGTGGGGACGGGGAGTGGGGACGGGGAGTGGGGACGGTTAGTGGGGTCGGGGAGTGGGGACGGGGAGTGGGGACGGGGAGTGGGGAAGGGGAGTGGGGAAGGGGAGTGGGGAAGGGGAGTGGGGAAGGGGAGTGGGGACGGGGAGTGGGGACGGGGAGTGGGGACGGGGAGTGGGGACGGAGGTGGGGACGGGGAGTGGGGACGGAGGTGGGGACGGTGAGTGGGAACGGTTAGTGGGGGCGGTTAGTGGGGGCGGTTAGTGGGGGCGGTTAGTGGGGGCGGTTAGTGGGGGCGGGGAGTGGGGATGGGGAGTGGGGACGGGGAGTGGGGACTGGGCGTGGGGACGGTTAGTGGGGACGGGGAGTGGGGACGGAGGTGGGGACGGTGAGTGGGAACGGTTAGTGGGGGCGGTTAGTGGGTCGGTTAGTGGGGGCGGGGAGTGGGGACGGGGCGTGGGGACGGTTAGTGGGGACGGTTATTGGGGACGGGTAGTGGGGGCGGGTAGTGGGGGCGGGGAGTGGGGACGGGGAGTGGGGACGGTTATTGGGGCGGGGAGTGGGGACGGTGGGTGGCGATGGTGGGTGGGGGCGGGGGTTGGGGACGGTGAGTGGGGACGGTGAGTGGGGACGGTGAGTGGGGACGGTGAGTGGGGACGGGGCGTGGGGACGGGGCGTGGGGACGGGGCGTGGGGACGGGGCGTGGGGACGGGGCGTGGGGACGGGGCGTGGGGACGTGGCGTGGGGACGGGGCGTGGGGACGGGGCGTGGGGACGGGGCGTGGGGACGGGGTGTGGGGACGGGGCGTGGGGACGGGGCGTGGGGATGGGGGGGTGGGGACGTCGGGTGGGGAAGGCGGGTGGGGAAGGCGGGGTGGGGAAGGCGGGTGGGACGGCGGGTGGGGAAGGCGGGTGGGACGGCGGGTGGGGACGGCGGTGGGGACGGCGGGTGTGGGGACGGCGGGTGGGGACGGCGAGTGGGGACGGAGGGTGGGTACGGAGGGTGGGGACGGGGAGTGGGGACGGGGAGTGGGGACGGGGAGTGGGGACGGGGAGTGGGGACGGGGAGTGGGGAGTGGGGACGGTGAGTGGGGACGGGGGGTTGGGACTGGGGGCGGGGAGTGGGGACGGGGAGTGGGGAGTGGGGAGTGGGGACGGGGAGTGGGGACGGAGAGTGAGGAGTGGGGAGTGGGGACGGGGAGTGGGGACGGGGAGTGGGGACGGTTAGTGGGGTCGGGGAGTGGGGACGGGGAGTGGGGACGGGGAGTGGGGAAGGGGAGTGGGGACGGGGAGTGGGGACGGGGAGTGGGGACGGGGAGTGGGGACGGGGAGTGGGGACGGGGGGTTGTGACGGGGGGTTGTGACGGGGGTGGGGGCTGGGAGTGGGGACGGGGAGTGGGGGACGGGGAGTGGGGAGTGGGAGTGGGGAGTGGGGACGGGGAGTGGGGATGGAGAGTGGGGACGGAGAGTGAGGAGTGGGGAGTGGGGACGGGGAGTGGGGACGGGGAGTGGGGACGGTTAGTGGGGTCGGGGAGTGGGGAAGGGGAGTGGGGACGGGGAGTGGGGACGGGGAGTGGGGACGGGGGAGTGGGGAGTGGGGACGGTGAGTGGGGACGGGAAGTGGCAACGGGGAGTGGCAACGGGGAGTGGGGTCGGGGAGAGGGGTCGGGGAGCGGGGTCGGGGAGCGGGGACGGGGAGCGGCGACGGGGAGCGGCGACGGAGAGCGTCGATGGGGAGCGGCGACGGGGAGCGGGGACGGGGACGGAGAGCGGGGACGGGGAGCGGGGACGGTTAGTGGGGATGGGGAGTGGGGACGGGGAGTGGGGACGGTTAGTGGGGACGGTTAGTGGGGACGGGGAGTGGGGACGGGGAGTGGGGGCGGGGAGTGGGGGCGGGGACGGTTATTGGGGGCGGGGAGTGGGAATGGGGAGTGGGGACGATGGGTGGGGACGGGGAGTGGGGCCGGTGAGTGAGGCCGGTGAGTGGGGACGGTGAGTGGGGACGGTGAGTGGTGGCGGTGAGTGGGGGCGGTTAGTGGGGCGGTTAGTGGGGGCGGTTAGTGGGAGCGGGGGGTGGGGGCGGAGGGTGGGGGCGGGGAGTGGGGACGGTTATTGGGGGCGGGGGGTGGGGACGGGAAGTGGGGACGGGGAGCGGGGAGTGGGGACGGCGAAGTTGGGGACGGCGAGTGGGGACGTCGAGTGGGGACGGCGAGTGTGGACGGCGAGTGGGGACGGCGAGTGGGGACGTGGCGTGGGGATGGCGCCTGGGGACGGCGCGAGTGGACGGCGCGTGGAGACGGCGCGTGGGGACGGGGGGTGGGGACGGGGGGTGGGGACGGGGGGGTGGGGACGGGGGGTGGGGACGGGGGGTGGGGACGGAGAGTGGGGAAGGAGAGTGGGGAAGGAGAGTGGGGAAGGAGAGTGGGGAAGGAGAGTGGGGAGTGGGGACGGGGAGTGGGGACGGGGAGTGGGGACGGGGAGTGGGGACGGATAGCGGGTACGGGGAGTGGGGACGGAGGTGGGAACGGTGAGTGTCTACGGGGAGTGGGGACGGGGAGTGGGGACAGGGAGTGGGGACAGGGAGTGGGGACGGGGAGTGGGGACGGTTAGTGAGGTCGGGGAGTGGGGACGGGGAGTGGGGACGGGGAGTGGGGACGGGGAGTGGGGTCGGGGAGTGGGGTCGGGGAGTGGGGTCGGGGAGTGGGGTCGGGGAGTGGGGTCGGGGTGTGGGGGCGGGGAGATGGGAGTGGGAGCGGTGAGCGGGGACGGGGAGTGGGGAAGGTGAGAGGGGACGGAGAGAGGGGACGGAGAGAGGGGACGGAGAGAGGGGACGGAGAGAGGGGACGGGGAGCGGGGACGGGGGAGAGGGGACGGGGAGAGGGGACGGGGAGAGGGGACGGGGAGAGGGGAAGGGGAGTGGGGACGGGGAGTGGGGACGGGGAGAGGGGACGGAGAGTGGGGACAGAGAGGGGGGGTCGGAGAGGGGCGTCGGAGAGGGGGTTCGGAGAGGGGGGTCGGAGAGTGGGGACGGAGAGCGGCTAAAGTGAGTGGGGACGGAGAGTGGGGACGGTGAGTGGGGACGGAGAGTGGGGACGGGGAGTGGGGACGGGGAGTGGGGACGGGGAGTGGGGACGGGGAGTGGGGACGGGGAGTGGGGACGGGGAGTGGGGGAAGGGGGGTGGGGACGGGGAGGGGCAACATTGAGTGGGGACGGCGGGTGGGGACGGCGGGTGGGGACATCGGGTGGGGACGGCGAGTGGGGACGGCGAGTGGGGACGGGGATTGGGGGCGGGGAGTGGGGACGGGGAGTGGGGACGGGGAGTGGGGACGGGGAGTGGGGACGGGGAGTGGGGACGGGGAGTGGGGACGGAGAGTGGGGACGGAGAGTGGGGACGGAGAGTGGGTCGAAGAGTAAGGAGTGGGGACGGGGAGTGGGGACGGGGAGCGGGGACGGGGTGTGAGGACGGGAGTGGGGATGGGGAGTGGGGACGGGGAGTGGGGAATTTGGACGGGGAGTGGGGACGGGGAGTGGGGACGGGGAGTGCGGACGGGGAGTGGAGACTGGGAGTTGTGTCGGGGAGTGGGGACGGGGAGTGGGGACGGGGTGTGGGGACGGGGTGTGGGGACGGGGAGTTGGGACGGGGAGGGGCTACATTGAGTGGGGGACGGCGGGTGGGGACGGGGAGTGGGGACGGGGAGTGGGGACGGGGAGTGGGGACGGGGAGTGGGGACGGGGAGTGGGGACGGGGAGTGGGAAATTGGGACGGGGAGTGGGGACGGGGAGTGGGACGGGGAGTGGGGACGGGGAGTGCGGACGGGGAGTGGAGACTGGGAGTGGTGTCGGGGGAGTGGGGATGGGGAGTGGGGACGGGGAGTGGGGACGGGGTGTGGGGACGGGGTGTGGGGACGGGGGAGTTGGGACGGGGAGGGGCTACATTGAGTGGGGACGGCGGGTGGGGACGGCGGGTGGGGACGGGGAGTGGGGACGGGGAGTGGGGACGGGGAGAGGGGACGGGGAGTGGGGACGGGGAGTGGGGACGGGGAGTGGGGACGGGGAGTGGGGACGGGGAGGGGCTACATTGAGTGGGGACGGCGGGTGAGGACGGCGGGTGGGGACGGGAAGTGGGGACGGGGAGTGGGGACGGCGAGTGGGGACGGCGAGTGGGGACGGCGAGTGGGGACGGGGAGTGGGGACGGGGAGTGGGGACGGGGAATGGGGACGGAGAGTGGGGACGGAGAGTGGGGACGGAGAGTGGGGACGGAGAGTGGGGACAGAGAGTAAGGAGTGGGGACGGGGAGTGGGGACGGGGAGTGGGGACGGGGAGCGGGGACGGTTATTGGGGGCGGGGGGTGGGGACGGGGGTGGGGACGGGGAGTGGGGACGGCGAGTGGGGACGGTGATTGGGGACGGGGAGTGGGGACGGGGAGTGGGGACGGGGAGTGGGGACGGGGAGTGGGGAGGGGGAGTGGGAGCGGTTAGTGGGGGCGGTTAGTGGGGACGGGGAGGTCGACGGGAGTGGGGACGGGGAGTGGGGACGGGGAGTGGGGACGGGGAGTGGGGTCGGGGAGTGGGGTCGGGGAGTGGGGTCGGGGAGTGGGGTCGGGGAGTGGGGTCGGGGAGTGGGGTCGGGGAGTGGGGGCGGGGAGTGGGGGGCGGGGAGGGGGGGCGGGGAGTGGTGGAAGGGGACGGAGAGAGGGGACGGAGAGAGGGGACGGGGAGTGGAGAGTGGGGACGGGGAGCGGGGACGGGGAGCGGGGACGGGGAGCGGGGACGGGGAGCGGGGACGGGGCGCGGGGACGGGGAGCGGGGACGGGGTGTGGGGACGGGGAGTGGGGACGGGGAGTGGAGACTGGGAGTGGTGTCGGGGAGTGGGGACGGGGAGTGGGGACGGGGAGAGGCTACATTGAGTGGGGACGGCGGGTGGGGACGGGGAGTGGGGACGGGGAGTGGGGACGGGGAGTGGGGACGGGGAGTGGGGACGGGGAGTGGGGACGGGGAGGGGCTACATTGAGTGGGGACGGCGGGTGAGGATGGCGGGTGGGGACAGGAAGTGGGGGACGGGGAGTGGGGACGGGAGTGGGGACGGCGAGTGGGGACGGCGAGTGGGGACGGCGAGTGGGGACGGCGAGTGGGGACGGCGAGTGGGGACGGCGAGTGGGGACGGGGAGTGGGGACGGGGAGTGGGGACGGGGAGTGGGGACGGAGAGTGGGGACGGAGAGTGGGGACGGAGAGTGGGGAGTTGGGACGGTGAGTGGGGACGGGGTGTGGCGACGGGGAGTGGCGACGGGGAGTGGGGTCGGGAGGTGGGGTCGGGGAGTGGGGACGGGGAATGGGGACGGGGAATGGGGACGGAGAGTGGGGACGGAGAGTGGGGACAGAGAGTAAGGAGTGGGGACGGGGAGTGGGGACGGGGAGCGGGGACGGGGTGTGGGGACCCGGACTGGGGACGGGGAGTGGGGACGGGGAGTGGGGAGGTGGGACGGTGAGTGGGGACGGGGTGTGGCGACGGGGAGTGGCGATGGGGAGTGGGGTCGGGAGGTGGGGTCGGGGAGTGGGGTGGGGGAGCAAGGACGGAGAGCGGGGACGGGGTGCCGGGACGGGGAGCGGGGAGGGGGAGTGGGGTCGGGAGGTGGGGTCGGGGAGTGGGGTGGGGGAGCAAGGACGGAGAGCGGGGACGGGGTGCCGGGACGGGGAGTGGGGGCGGTGAGTGGGGACGGGAAGTGGGGACGGGAAGTGGGGACGGTTATTGAGGGCGGGGAGTGGGGACGGGGAGTGGGGACGGGGAGTGGGGAGTGGGGAGTGGGGACAGGGAGTGGGGACGGTTAGTGGGGTCGGGGAGTGGGGACGGGGAGTGGGGAAGGGGAGTGGGGACGGGGAGTGGGGACGGAGGTGGGGACGGATGTGGGGACGGTGAGTGGGAACGGTTAGTGCGGGCGTTTAGTGGGGGCGGTTAGTGGGGGCGGTTAGTGGGGGCGGTTAGTGGGGGCAGTTAGTGGGGGCGGGGAGTGGGGACGGGGCGTGGGGACGGGGCGTGGGGACGGGGCGTGGGGACGGGGCGTGGGGACGGGGCGTGGGGACGGGGCGTGGGGACGGGTAGTGGGGACGGGTAGTGGGGACGGTTAGTGGGGGCGGGGAGTGGGGACGGGGAGTGGGGACGGGTAGTGGGGACGGGTAGTGGGGACGGTTAGTGGGGGCGGGGAGTGGGGACGGGGAGTGGGGACGGGGAGTGGGGGCGGTGAGTGGGGGCGGTGAGTGGGGGCGGTGAGTGGGGACGGGAAGTGGGGACGGTTATTGAGGGCGGGGAGTGGGGACGGGGAGTGGGGACGGGGAGTGGGGACGGAGAGTGGGGAGTGGGGAGTGGGGAGTGGGGACGGGGAGTGGGGACGGTTAGTGGGGTCGGGGAGTGGGGACGGGGCGTGGGGACGGTGAGTGGGGACGGTGAGTGGGGACGGTGAGTGGTGGCGGTTAGTGGGAGCGGGGGGTGGGGGCGGGGGGTGGGGGCGGGGAGTGGGGACGGTTATTGGGGGCGGGGGGTGGGGACGGGAAGTGGGGACGGGGAGCGGGGAGTGGGGACGGCGAGTGGGGACGGCGAGTGGGGACGTCGAGTGGGGACGGCGAGTGTGGACGGCGAGTGGGGACGGCGAGTGGGGACGTGGCGTGGGGATGGCGCCTGGGGACGGCGCGAGTGGACGGCGCGTGGGGACGGCGCGTGGGGACGGGGGGTGGGGACGGGGGGTGGGGACGGGGGGTGGGGACGGGGGGTGGGGACGGAGAGTGGGGAAGGAGAGTGGGGAAGGAGAGTGGGGAAGGAGAGTGGGGAAGGAGAGTGGGGAGTGGGGACGGGGAGTGGGGACGGGGAGTGGGGACGGGGAGTGGGGACGGATAGCGGGTACGGGGAGTGGGGACGGAGGTGGGAACGGTGAGTGTCTACGGGGAGTGGGGACGGGGAGTGGGGACAGGGAGTGGGGACGGGGAGTGGGGACGGTTAGTGAGGTCGGGGAGTGGGGACGGGGAGTGGGGACGGGGAGTGGGGACGGGGAGTGGGGTCGGGGAGTGGGGTCGGGGAGTGGGGTCGGGGTGTGGGGGCGGGGAGATGGGAGTGGGAGCGGTGAGCGGGGACGGGGAGTGGGGAAGGTGAGAGGGGACGGAGAGAGGGGACGGAGAGAGGGGACGGAGAGAGGGGACGGAGAGAGGGGACGGAGAGAGGGGACGGGGAGCGGGGACGGGGAGAGGGGACGGGGAGAGGGGACGGGGAGAGGGGACGGGGAGAGGGGAAGGGGAGTGGGGACGGGGAGTGGGGACGGGGAGAGGGGACGGAGAGTGGGGACAGAGAGGGGGGTCGGAGAGGGGCGTCGGAGAGGGGGTTCGGAGAGGGGGGTCGGAGAGTGGGGACGGAGAGCGGCTAAAGTGAGTGGGGACGGAGAGTGGGGACGGTGAGTGGGGACGGAGAGTGGGGACGGGGAGTGGGGACGGGGAGTGGGGACGGGGAGTGGGGACGGGGAGTGGGGACGGGGAGTGGGGACGGGGAGTGGGGACGGGGAGTGGGGAAGGGGGGTGGGGACGGGGAGGGGCTACATTGAGTGGGGACGGCGGGTGGGGACGGCGGGTGGGGACATCGGGTGGGGACGGCGAGTGGGGACGGCGAGTGGGGACGGGGATTGGGGGCGGGGAGTGGGGACGGGGAGTGGGGACGGGGAGTGGGGACGGGGAGTGGGGACGGAGAGTGGGGACGGAG
This sequence comes from Heterodontus francisci, assembly GCF_036365525.1. Classification (NCBI taxonomy): domain Eukaryota; kingdom Metazoa; phylum Chordata; class Chondrichthyes; order Heterodontiformes; family Heterodontidae; genus Heterodontus; species Heterodontus francisci. The sequence goes on from NW_027140285.1 coordinate 184,620, forward strand.
AGTGGGGACGGAGAGTGGGGACGGAGAGTGGGGACGGAGAGTGGGGACGGAGAGTGGGGACGGAGAGTGGGGACGGAGAGTGGGTCGAAGAGTAAGAAGTGGGGACGGGGAGTGGGGACGGGGAGCGGGGACGGAGAGTGGGGACGGAGAGTGGGGACGGAGAGTGGGTCGAAGAGTAAGGAGTGGGGACGGGGAGTGGGGACGGGGAGCGGGGACGCGGTGTGAGGACGGGGAGTGGGGATGGGGAGTGGGGACGGGGAGTGGGGAATTTGGACGGGGAGTGGGGACGGGGAGTGGGGACGGGGAGTGCGGACGGGGAGTGGAGACTGGGAGTTGTGTCGGGGAGTGGGGACGGGGAGTGGGGACGGGGTGTGGGGACGGGGTGTGGGGACGGGGAGTTGGGACGGGGAGGGGCTACATTGAGTGGGGACGGCGGGTGGGGACGGGGAGTGGGGACGGGGAGTGGGGACAGGGAGTGGGGACGGGGAGTGGGGACGGGGAGTGGGAAATTGGGACGGGGAGTGGGGACGGGGAGTGGGGACGGGGAGTGGGGACGGGGAGTGCGGACGGGGAGTGGAGACTGGGAGTGGTGTCGGGGAGTGGGGACGGGGAGTGGGGACGGGGTGTGGGGACGGGGAGTTGGGACGGGGAGGGGCTACATTGAGTGGGGACGGCGGGTGGGGACGGCGGGTGGGGACGGGGAGTGGGGACGGGGAGTGGGGACGGGGAGTGGGGACGGGGAGAGGGAACGGGGAGTGGGGACGGGGAGTGGGGACGGGGAGTGGGGACGGGGAGTGGGGACGGGGAGTGGGGACGGGGAGGGGCTACATTGAGTGGGGACGGCGGGTGAGGACGGCGGGTGGGGACGGGAAGTGGGGACGGGGAGTGGGGACGGGGAGTGGGGACGGCGAGTGGGGACGGCGAGTGGGGACGGGGAGTGGGGACGGGGAGTGGGGACGGGGAGTGGGGACGGGGAATGGGGACGGAGAGTGGGGACGGAGAGTGGGGACGGAGAGTGGGGACGGAGAGTGGGGACAGAGAGTAAGGAGTGGGGACGGGGAGTGGGGACGGGGAGTGGGGACGGGGAGCGGGGACGGTTATTGGGGGCGGGGGGTGGGGACGGGGGTGGGGACGGGGAGTGGGGACGGCGAGTGGGGACGGCGATTGGGGACGGGGAGTGGGGACGGGGAGTGGGGACGGGGAGTGGGGACGGGGAGTGGGGACGGGGAGTGGGGACGGGGAGTGGGGAGGGGGAGTGGGAGCGGTTAGTGGGGGCGGTTAGTGGGGACGGGGAGTGTCGACGGGGAGTGGGGACGGGGAGTGGGGACGGGGAGTGGGTCGGGGAGTGGGGTCGGGGAGTGGGGTCGGGGAGTGGGGTCGGGGAGTGGGGTCGGGGAGTGGGGTCGGGGAGTGGGGTCGGGGAGTGGGGTCGGGGAGTGGGGGCGGGGAGTGGGGGCGGGGAGTGGGGGCGGGGAGGGGAGGCGGGGAGTGGGGGCGGGGAGTGGGGAGTGGGAGCGGTGAGTGGGGAAGGTGAGAGGGGACGGAGAGAGGGGACGGAGAGAGGGGACGGGGAGTGGGGACGGGGAGCGGGGACGGGGAGCGGGGACGGGGAGCGGGGACGGGGAGCGGGGACGGGGAGCGGGGGACGGGGAGCGGGGACGGGGTGTGGGGACGGGGAGTGGGGACGGGGAGTGGGGACGGGGAGTGGAGACTGGGAGTGGTGTCGGGGAGTGGGGACGGGGAGTGGGGACGGGGAGAGGCTACATTGAGTGGGGACGGCGGGTGGGGACGGGGAGTGGGGACGGGGAGTGGGGACGGGGAGTGGGGACGGGGAGTGGGGACGGGGAGTGGGGACGGGGAGGGGCTACATTGAGTGGGGACGGCGGGTGAGGACAGGAAGTGGGGACGGGGAGTGGGGACGGCGAGTGGGGACGGCGAGTGGGGACGGGGAGTGGGGACGGCGAGTGGGGACGGCGAGTGGGGACGGCGAGTGGGGACGGCGAGTGGGGACGGGGAGTGGGGACGGGGAGTGGGGACGGGGAGTGGGGACGGAGAGTGGGGACGGAGAGTGGGGACGGAGAGTGGGGAGTTGGGACGGTGAGTGGGGACGGGGTGTGGCGACGGGGAGTGGCGACGGGGAGTGGGGTCGGGAGGTGGGGTCGGGGAGTGGGGACGGGAATGGGGACGGGGAATGGGGACGGGGAATGGGGACGGAGAGTGGGGACGGAGAGTGGGGACAGAGAGTAAGGAGTGGGGACGGGGAGTGGGGACGGGGAGCGGGGACGGGGTGTGGGGACCCGGACTGGGGACGGGGAGTGGGGACGGGGAGTGGGGAGGTGGGACGGTGAGTGGGGACGGGGTGTGGCGACGGGGAGTGGCGATGGGGAGTGGGGTCGGGAGGTGGGGTCGGGGAGTGGGGTGGGGGAGCAAGGACGGAGAGCGGGGACTGGGTGCCGGGACGGGGAGCGGGGAGGGGGAGTGGGGTCGGGAGGTGGGGTCGGGGAGTGGGGTGGGGGAGCAAGGACGGAGAGCGGGGACGGGGTGCCGGGACGGGGAGTGGGGGCGGTGAGTGGGGACGGGAAGTGGGGACGGGAAGTGGGGACGGTTATTGAGGGCGGGGAGTGGGGACGGGGAGTGGGGACGGGGAGTGGGGAGTGGGGAGTGGGGACGGGGAGTGGGGACGGTTAGTGGGGTCGGGGAGTGGGGACGGGGAGTGGGGAAGGGGAGTGGGGACGGAGGTGGGGACGGATGTGGGGACGGTGAGTGGGAACGGTTAGTGCGGGCGTTTAGTGGGGGCGGTTAGTGGGGGCGGTTAGTGGGGGCAGTTAGTGGGGGCAGTTAGTGGGGGCAGTTAGTGGGGGCGGGGAGTGGGGACGGGGCGTGGGGACGGGGCGTGGGGACGGGGCGTGGGGACGGGGCGTGGGGACGGGTAGTGGGGACGGGTAGTGGGGACGGTTAGTGGGGGCGGGGAGTGGGGACGGGGAGTGGGGACGGGTAGTGGGGACGGGTAGTGGGGACGGTTAGTGGGGGCGGGGAGTGGGGACGGGGAGTGGGGACGGGGAGTGGGGACGGGGGAGTGGGGGCGGTGAGTGGGGGCGGTGAGTGGGGGCGGTGAGTGGGGACGGGAAGTGGGGACGGTTATTGAGGGCGGGGAGTGGGGACGGGGAGTGGGGACGGGGAGTGGGGACGGGGAGTGGGGACGGGGAGTGGGGAGTGGGGAGTGGGGAGTGGGGACGGGGAGTGGGGACGGTTAGTGGGGTCGGGGAGTGGGGACGGGGAGTGGGGACGGGGAGTGGGGACGGGGAGTGGGGAAGGGGAGTGGGGACGGGGAGTGGGGACGGGGAGTGGGGACGGGGAGTGGGGACGGAGGTGGGGACGGAGGTGGGGACGGAGGTGGGGACGGTGAGTGGGAACGGTTAGTGGGGGCGGTTAGTGGGGGCGGTTAGTGGGGGCGGTTAGTGGGGGCGGTTAGTGGGGGCGGTTAGTGGGGGCAGTTAGTGGGGGCAGTTAGTGGGGGCGGGGAGTGGGGACGGGGCGTGGGGACGTTTAGTGGGGACGGGTAGTGGGGACGGTTAGTGGGGGCGGGGAGTGGGGACGGTTATTGGGGGCGGGGAGTGGGGACGGCGGTTGGGGACGGCGAGTGGGGACGGGGATTGGGGACGGGGAGTGGGGACGGGGAGTGGGGACGGGGAGTGGGGAGTGGGGACGGTGAGTGGGGACGGGGAGTGGTGTCGGGGAGTGGGGTCGGGGAGCGGGGACGGGGAGCGGCGACGGGGTGCGGCGACGGGGAGCGGCGACGGGGAGCGTCGATGGTGAGCGGGGACGGGGAGCGGGGACGGGGACGGAGAGCGGGGACGGGGTGCGGGGACGGGGATCGGGGACGGGGAGCGGGGACGGTTAGTGGGGACGGGGAGTGGGGACGGGGAGTGGGGACGGGGATCGGGGACGGTTAGTGGGGACGGGGAGTGGGTACGGGGAGTGGGGACGGTTAGTGGGGACGGGGAGTGGGGACAGGGAGAGGGGGCGGGGACGGTTATTGGGGGCGGGGAGTGGGGATGGGGAGTGGGGACGATGGGTGGGGACGGGGAGTGGGGCCGGTGAGTGGGGCCGATGGGTGGGGACGGTGAGTGGGGACGGTGAGTTGGGGCGGTGAGTGGGGGCGGTGAGTGGGGCGGGGAGTGGGGGCGGGGAGTGGGGGCGGGGAGTGGGGGCGGGGAGTGGGGGCGGGGAGTGGGGGCGGGGAGTGGGGGCGGGGAGTGGGGGCGGGGAGTGGGGGCGGGGAGTGGGGGCGGGGGGTGGTGGCGGGGGGTGGGGGCGGGGCGTGGGGGCGGGTGGTGGGGTCGGGGGGTGGGGACGGGGGTGGGGACGGCGAGTGGGGACGGCGAGTGGGGACGGCGATTGGGGACGGCGATTGGGGACGGCGAGTGGGGACGGCGAGTGGGGACGGCGAGTGGGGACGGCGAGTGGGGACGGGGAGTGTGGACGGGGAGTGTGGACGGGGAGTGTGGACGGAGAGTGGGGACGGAGAGTGGGGACGGAGAGTGGGGAGGGAGAGTGGGGACGGAGAGTGGGGACGGAGAGGGGGGTCGGAGAGGGGGGTCGGAGAGGGGGGTCGGAGAGGGGGGTCGGAGAGGGGGGTCGGAGAAGGGGGACTGAGAGCGGCTAAAGTGAGTGGGGACGGAGAGTGGGGACGGAGAGTGGGGACGGTGAGTGGGGACGGGGAGTGGGGACGGGGAGTGGGGACGGGGAGTGGGGACGGGCAGTGGGGACGGGGAGTGAGGACGGGGAGTGGGGACGGGGAGGGGCTACATTGAGTGGGGACGGCGGGTGAGGATGGCGTGTGGGGACAGGAAGTGGGGACGGGGAGTGGGGACCGCGAGTGGGGACCGCGAGTGGGGACCGCGAGTGGGGACGGGGAGTGGGGACGGGGAGTGGGGACGGGGAGTGGGGACGGGGAGTGGGGACGGGGAGTGGGGACGGAGAGTGGGGACGGAGAGTGGGGACGGAGAGTGGGGACGGAGAGTGGGGACGGAGAGGGGGGTCGGAGAGGGGGGACGGAGAGGGGGGTCGGAGAGGGGGGTCGGAGAGGGGGGTCGGAGAGGGGGGTCGGACAGGGGGGACTGAGAGCAGCTAAAGTGAGTGGGACGGAGAGTGGGGACGGTGAGTGGGGACGGGGAGTGGGGACGGGGAGTGGGGACGGGGAGTGGGGACGGTGAGTGGGGACGGGGTGTTGCGACGGGGAGTGGCGATGGGGAGTGGGGTCGGGAGGTGGGGTCGGGGAGTGGGGACGGGGAATGGGGACGGAGAGTGGGGACGGAGAGTGGGGACAGAGAGTAAGGAGTGGGGACGGGGAGTGGGGACGGGGAGCGGGGACGGGGTGTGGGGACCCGGACTGGGGACGGGGAGTGGGGACGGGGAGTGGGGAGGTGGGACGGTGAGTGGGGACGGGGTGTGGCGACGGGGAGTGGCGATGGGGAGTGGGGTCGGGAGGTGGGGTCGGGAGGTGGGGTCGGGGAGTGGGGTGAGGGAGCAAGGACGGAGAGCGGGGACGGGGTGCCGGGACGGGGAGCGGGGAGGGGGAGTGGGGACGGGGAGTGGGGACGGGGATTGGCGACGGTGAGCGGCGACGGTGAGCGGGGACGGGGAGCGGGGATGGAGAGTGGGGACGGGGAGTGGGGACGGGGAGTGGGGACGGGGAGTGGGGATGGGGAGTGGGGACGGTTATTGAGGGCGGGGAGTGGGGACGGGGAGTGGGGACGGGGAGTGGGGACGGGGAGTGGGGACGGGGAGTGGGGGCGGTGAGTGGGGACGGGAAGTGGGGACGGGAAGTGGGGACGGTTATTGAGGGCGGGGAGTGGGGACGGGGAGTGGGGACTGGGAGTGGGGAGTGGGGACGGGGAGTGGGGACGGTTAGTGGGGTCGGGGAGTGGGGACGGGGAGTGGGGAAGGGGAGTGGGGACGGGGAGTGTGGACGGAGGTGGGGACGGAGGTGGGGACGGTGAGTGGGGGCGTTTAGTGGGGGCGGTTAGTGGGGGCGGTTAGTGGGGGCGGTTAGTGGGGGCGGTTAGTGGGGGCGGTTAGTGGGGGCGGTTAGTGGGGGCGGGGAGTGGGGGCGGGGAGTGGGGGCGGGGAGTGGGGACGGGGCATGGGGACGGGTAGTGGGGACGGGTAGTGGGGACGGGTAGTGGGGACGGTTAGTGGGGGCGGGGAGTGGGGACGGGGAGTGGGGACGGGGAGTGGGGGCGGTGAGTGGGGACGGGAAGTGGGGACGGTTATTGAGGGCGGGGAGTGGGGACGGGGAGTGGGGACGGGAAGTGGGGACGGGGAGTGGGGACGGGGAGTGGGGAGTGGGGACGGGGAGTGGGGACGGTTAGTGGGGTCGGGGAGTGGGGACGGGGAGTGGGGACGGGGAGTGGCGACGGGGAGTGGGGACGGGGAGTGGGGACGGGGAGCGGGTCGGGGAGCGGGGTCGGGGAGCGGGGTCGGGGAGCGGGGTCGGGGAGCGGGGTCGGGGAGCGGGGTCGGGGAGCGGGGTCGGGGAGCGGGGTCGGGGAGCGGCGACGGGGAGCGTCGACGGTGAGCGGGGACGGGGTGCGGGGACGA